>NC_080544.1:0-6067 GCF_028640845.1 Ahaetulla prasina | reverse complement strand
GTGGGCCAGATCCACAGGGAATGGCCCAAGCTCCGTCAGGAACCTCTCAGGGTCCATCAGGCGCCTGGGACAGAACCACCGTATAGGTACCGTCTCCCTGCGGTGGTGAATGGCGGTTCGGAAGTCTAGGCGAAGGAGAAAATGATCCGACCATGACATTGGTTCTGTTACTAAATCATCTAATACGTCCCGACCCACAGGTTGAGAACTGCTGCCCTATACTATTTCAGACAAATGACTCTCCAATCTCTTAAAAACCTCCAGTGATAGAGCACCCATAATTTCTGAAGGCAAGCCGTTTCACTGGTTAATTATTCTCACTGTTCGGAAGTTTCTCCTTAATTCCAGGTTGCTTCTCAATTGTTTCTTGTTTTGCCTTCTAGTGCTTTGGAAAATAAGTTGACCCCCTCTTTGTGCCAGCTTCTCAAACACTGAGTACTGCTATCATTTCACCTCTAGTCCTTCGTTTCTCTAGACTAGCCAAACCCAAATCCTGCAACCGTTCTTCATATGTTTTAGTCTCCAGGCCTTTAATCATCTTAGTTGCTCTTCTTTGCCCCTTTTCCATTTGGTAACGTGGTGACCAAAACTGGATGCAGTATTCCAGGTGTGGCCTTACTAAGGCTTTATAAAGTGATGCTAATACTGCACATAATTTTGATTCTCTGCCTCTGTTTATACAACCAAGGACTGTATTCACATTTTTGGTTGCTTCTCCACACTGCTAACTCATGTTTAAGTGATTGACTCCAAAGTCCCTCTCACAATTACTGTTTTTGAGCCAGGTTTCAACTAATCTATACTTACACCTTTAGTTTTTCCTGCCCATGTGTAAAAACTTGCTTTTCTCCACCTTAAATTTTATTTTAAGTCTATCAAGATCTTTTTGGATCCTGAGCTTGTCTTCTGTGATGTTGGCTATTCCTGAAAGCTTAGTGTCATCTGCCATTTGATGAGTTCTCTTTCTATTCTCTTATCTAAGTTGTCTGTGAAGATATTGAAGAGTACTAGGCCTTAGACAAAACCTTGTGGTACCCCACTGCTTACTTCCCTCCATGTAGTTGTAGTATCATTAGGGACTACTTGTTGAATACGGTTGTCAGAGTTTTGACCTATGCCCTAATAAAAGCGGGACCCGCAAGCCAGCTTTCAAGAAAAAAACAGTTATTTATTAGGAGTGTCATGTCGACCTAATGAAGCCAGCTCTGACCCCACTCAGCGCCTTGCCTCTGACCCTCTTTCCCCCTCCCCACAAGGTGGGTCATCAGTCAAATTCCTCAACAAAGCAATTTTGCGGGTCATAGAAATCACTCCCTCCAGCTGTTACTAGTTTCTGTGGAGATGGCCTTGACTTTGGCTGGCTAACATGTGCTAGGATATGTGTTGTTTTGACTGAGGTGCAAATTCCTCGGTGCATCTGCAAGTCTCGATTCCCAGTCCCCGTGCCTATAGCAACTTGGGAAAGTTGACATACGATTTGTCAGCCAGTTACAAATCCATCTGGTGGTGCGGCTGTCTATCCCATATTTTTCTAGCTTACCAAGAAGTAGGTTGTGCTCTACTTCGTCAAATGCCTTCCTGAAATCTCAATATACTATGTCCACAGCATTTCGCTGGTCTACTAATTTCGCTGGACAACTAAAAATCTATGGAAGTTTCTTTGGAAGTGCCTTGGAAATTGTGGTCAGTCCATTAAAAAGCAATTAGATCAGTGGTGAAATCCAATTTTTTTACTACAGGTTTTGTGGGCATGGCTTGGTGGGCGTGGTGGGTGTGGCTTGGTGGGTGTGGCAGGGGAAGGATACTGCAAAATTTCCATTCTCACCCCACTCCAGGGGAAGGATACTGCAAAATCCCCATTCCCTCCACTCCTGGGGGAAGGATATTGCAAAATCTCCATTCCCACCCCACTCTGGGGCCAGCCAGAGGTGGTATTTGCCAGTTCTCCAAACTACTCAAAATTTCTGCTATCGGTTCCCCAGAACCTGTCAGAACCTGCTGGAGTTCATCCCTGACTTAGATTACTAACCAGTAAAATCACTGGAGATATGTGTCTCTTCTGGTTTCAAAAATTGATCCATCTCCAGATACTTTTATCTCTAAACTCAGTTCACCATGAAATTGTTATTTACCTTAAGAGTGTGTGTGACTTGGGAGGAAGGACCCTGAATTTTATCACCAATTTATCTTTAGCATATGGACCAGTAGGTCTCAGGAGGCCCTGTCCCACTTGGCTCTGCCTTCAAGATTAGAGGAGGTATTTTGGGTGGGTGTCCTGCCTGTCAAAATCCCTCTGGTGCCAAACAACAGTTCATTTTCTTGGACTTTTCCAAATGTTATTTCAAGTTAATTTCCTCCCCTGTGGCAAGTCTCTTTTTTATTTTTGAGGGTTTGTTTGGGTTTTTTTGCTGTTGTAAGTTGATTAATGAGGGTATTGATTTCATAGTCTTGATACTTTTCATTTTGCTAAACATTCTCCATAAATGGCAAGAAGTTATATTGCCTTGATGAAGCTTATGCGTCTTAAGAGAGATGCATATTTTCAAACGTGGAACTCTGTATTGTGGCTGGCAAGACGTTGTGCTAAGAAAGCAATTCTATAACAGATTTGTATAATTAGAAGGGATTCCTTTTTCCTTCTTAATAAAATCATATTTATATCCCAGCCTTTCTTCCAACTGCTGATGGTGACAACCATGGAAACGATTCCATTTTATTGTCTCAGTAGCCCTGAAAATAAACCCATGTGAACCCATTCAGTGAACAAGGCTCTTTCAAACCCAAAGTGTCTCCATTCCAGTTTAGCAATGCTTGTGCAATTTGACCTTTGTGAGTTCTGAAACAAACTGATCCAATGAGCTCCCAGATTAAAGTGCAGATCAGAATGTAATTATTTCTCCTCCTGCCCAGAGCTGCAGATAGCTCTGGTGAAATTTCACCAAGAACTGCACAGTAATGAAGAAGGTCACAGTTTTGTTTTCTGTTCAGCAGCAGGACTGGGAGCAAAAGGGTGAGATAAGCCAAATTGTAAATCAGATGCTGTGCACAGTTTTAACAAGGAGATAGCTAAAGGACAGAGGAACATGGAAATGAAAGCCAGCACCAGCTCTGAAAGTCAGGGTGCTTATAAGGAAGGGTTGTTCCATCCATGATCTGCATTGTCTTTCTAAACCTTTGATTGATTGATTGATTGATTGATTGATTGGACAGCCATTTGTCTGAAATGATATAGGATCTCCTACTTGAGGAGGAGGTTGGACTAGAAGACCTCCAGGGTCCCTTGCACAGTCTCTTGCCAATTGCACAGTGGCAGATAGGACAGTATTCCAGAGAGTTAACGTCATTGCCCAGAGGATCACTGGTTGCCCTCTCCCCTCTTAGGAAGAGCCTGCCTTAAGAAAGTTCAAAACATTCTTAAAGATCCATCTCAATAAAAACAATAGGCTGAAAAACAGCTTCTATCCCAGGGCAGTAACTATATTGAATTCTACTGTATAGTCCTATATTAATGCAACATCGGGTTTTCAGTTCAGTGGTATAGAATGTGGAGGATGTGTGTTTGTTTTTTATTTTTATAGTTATAATATACACTGAAGATGGCACTTAACTTTGTTGTATGAGGTGCAATGACACTAAACTAAATTGAACTTCCAACTAAACTAAACTAAACTAAACTAAACTTTCAACTCTTATTCTTTTAAAATTGATTGATTGATTGATTGATTGTTTCTGTGTCATCAAGTCATTTTGATTCCTAGCAATCACTTAGAAAGATTTTCAGCAGTGATGACTAAAGCTCGTCATGTTTATCTCTTCTTCCCTTTCAAGGACTTGGGCCTAGTCAGATTTTCTAAACCCCAGTAACTTTGGCTAGCTAGGATAAAGACCCTTCTCCATATTTTGCCTTTTAAATTTTTTTAATTAGGATTATCAAATTAAATGCAAATGAAAATAAAGAAAGTAGAGAAAAGGGGAAAGAAAGGGAAGGAGAAATGTAGGAAAGGGGAAAGAAAAAATTGACCTTCAACTTTTTTCAATGTAGTAAATGCAAAATAGAATTGCACCCCCAACTGTTTACAAGTACTAGCCATTTCTATAATGACAAACTAACTTAATCTGCAAAACCCAAAATCAAAATGTCATTTTTAAAAATCTTTCAAGCACAAAGTCCAGTAGCCATTTCTAGGTAGAAACAAAGAAAGGTATTGTCTTTTTTGGAATTAAAACAGTCAATTTTGCCCATCACTTTCCCCATCCATTCTTCTTTTGTGGAGGTTTGACATATCTTTCCATTTCGGCTTGAGCAAGAAAGTTGCTCCCTATTAACCTTCATTTTTAGGAGTCTTTTTGAATAACTTTCTCCAGTTCTTGATCTGACTAAACCAAGGATGGCTGATTTATGGCACTATGACTTAGATTTTGCACTATCTTCCATGACTCAATTATGGCTGAATATATATCTATATCTCTATATCTCTATATCATCTATATCTATATCTATATCATCTATATCTATATCTATATATCTCATCTATATATGTATTATCTATATCTATATAATCTATATCTATCTATCTATCTATCTATCTATCTATCTATCTATCTATCTATCTATCTATTTATTTATTTATTTGATTTTTATACCGCCCTTCTCCCGAAGGACTCAGGGCGGTGTACAGGCAAAAGTAAAAACAGACAATACAATATACAATTTAAAATGCAAATTAAAAAACTTATTATAATTGGCCTAAAACTTTAAAATATATAAAAAACTAAAACCCCATTTAAAAATTAGTAGTAGAAAATTTAAAATCAATAAAATTTAAGCCAGCCCCGCGCGAATGAAAAGATATGTCTTCAGTTTTATGCAAAGGTCCGAAGGTCAGGTATTTGGCGTAAACCCAGGGAAGCTTCGTTCCAGAGTGTGGAGCCCCACAGAGAAGGACCTTCCTGGGGGCTGCCAGCCGACATTGCTTGGTGGCGGCACCCTGAGAAGTCCTCTCTGTGAGAGCGCACGGGTCGGTGGGAGGCATGTGGTAACAGCAGGCGGTCCCATAAGTACCCAGGCCCTAAGCCATGGAGCGCTTTAAAGGTCGTAACAAAACCTTAAGTGCACGAAGGCCACAGGTAGCCAGTGCAGTCTGCGCAGGAGCGGTGTTACACGGAGCTACGCCAAGCTCCCTCTATCACCCGCGCAGCTGCATTCTGGACTAACTGAAGCCTCCGAGCGCATGAGTGACTGTGCACAAGGCATCCCGATCAAGGAAGGCGCAACTGCCGAACCAGGCGAACCTGGTGGAAGGCCCTCCTGAGGCCATCAAATGATCTTCAAACGACAGCCGTTCATCTAGGAGGACACCTAAGTTGCGCACCCTACCCCTATCCTATCTATCTACTGAGATGCATTTTAAGGTAAAATATATCTGGAAATATAAATTTTAAAGTATCTATAAATACAATTTTGGAGAGAGAGAAGAACTATTAGGGGTGTATTTATATATTCAAATATAAAACTTCAAGGAGAGTTTAAAATATCTGCTGACAATGGAGAGAAGATACAATAGAGTTATGGATGAATACATGCAAATTTGACACCAACTGAAAGTAGAATGAGCTGTCTAGCCCTATTCCAGTTAGATTTATAATAAAAGATGAGCAGATAATTTTGGATTCATTAAAGTTTAAATCATAAACCTCATTCTCTCCCACCCCCATTCCACTCCCAAAATCACATCACAGACTACCGAGTTATTCAGTAGGCATATGCATATTTTCATACTTTGCTTCCACTAAGAATTCCATTATTATTATTTGCATAATAATAATAATAATAACAACAATAATAACAACAATAACAATAATAATAACAATAATAATAATAATAATTATTATTTTGCAATCATGTTTATTTTACATACCATTAGAATCTCATGGGACTGAGGCCATCAATCATTAAAATAAACAATGATTTTAAGAACTGATCTGGTGCCAGGTAAGAGCTGGGGTAAGACCACAGATGCCTTGTCCAATGTTATCTGGTTTTTCCAGTGTAGAATATTGAGGAAGC
>NC_080543.1:139984304-139992370 GCF_028640845.1 Ahaetulla prasina | reverse complement strand
TCAGAGAACCGGTAGTAAAAATTCTGCCTGGCCCCACCTCCATCTGTTCTCTGCCTCCCAAGTCCCAACTGATTGGGAGGAAATGGGGCTTTTGCAGTATCCTTCCCCTGCCATGCCCACCAAGTTACACCCACCAAGCCACACCCACAGAACTGGTAGTAAAAAAATTTGAAACCCACCACTGGTCCATAGCCCACTAGCTGGCCATGGCCTATTCACAACCAGGCCATGTGAGTGGGAGGCCGGCACATACACAGCCCCACTCACGCCAGACGGAGGCAGCAGCACTCCCAGCCCCACTCATGTGAGCAGCAGGCAGTGGCACTGACAGCCCCACTTTCATGAGCTACTCACACAAATGAAGCTCTGCACACGTGTGCAGGCCCCTCACACAAAACCATCTCCTCTTCTCCCCTCTGCACCGGGCCGCCAATCCGGAAAGATTGAAGAACGCTGCCCTAGATGGTAGTAAGGAGCAACCCCAAATCCATTTAGAAACTGTCAGGCAACAGTCAATAGGAACTCCATGAATTTTAAGATCGAAAAGGCACAGATGCAAGCAATGGCCTCCTTATACAGTGAATAGGATTTCTTGGTAAACCCACATACCTTACACTTAGAAATACACAACCTTCTCTCAAATAAACAATTTGGCTTCAGGAAAAATTATCTTGCAATTTACAGCTTCTCCACTGTAAAACCTATGGACTACAAACAAATCTAGGTAAATCAATAGCAATATACATAGACTTCTAAAGCTTTTGACTCAGTAGTACATGATAAACTTCTCCTAAAATTAAAATCTATGGCATTTCAGGACCCTTACACAACTGGATATCTGCTTTTCTGTCAAAACAACAACATAGTTAAAATTGGTAATGCTCTCAAATCCTGTTCCTGTCAAGAGTGGTGTCCTCTTTATAATATACATAAATGATCTTTGTAATATCTCAAGTAACTGTGTTCTCTTTGCTGATGATGTCAAACTTTTCGATACCACTGATAATACATCCACAATTCAAAAGACCTTGATCATCTAACTGCTTGGTCTAAAATTTGGCAACTACAAATTTCAACCAGTAAATGCTCAGTCTTGCATATTGGAAGAAAGAACCCAATCACAAAGTACATGCTTGATAGACATTGCCTCGCAGATGACCCCACCCTGTCAAAGACCTTGGAGTTTTATATCTAACGATTTAAGTTCCAAAGCCCACTGCAACTATATAGCTAAGAAGGCTCTAAGAGTTGTTAACTTAATTTTACGTAGCTTCTTTTCAAAAAACACCACGCTACTGACCAGAGCATATAAAACATTTGTTAGGCCAATTCTCGATTACTGCTCTCCTGTCTGGAACCCATATCATATATCTGACATCAACACAGTTGAGCGTGTCCAAAGGTATTTTACAAGAAGAATTCTCCACTCTGAAACTAATAAAATACCTTATTCCACCAGACTTGATATCTTGGGTCTAGAAAACTTGGAACTTCGTGCCTTGACAAGATCTGGGTTTAGCATATAAAATCATCCGTTGTAATGTCCTTCCTGTCAATGACTTTTTTAGTTTCAATAACAATATCACAAGAGCTACCAACAGATTTAAACTCAATGTCAACCACTCCAGTTTAGATTGCAGAAAACACGATTTCTGTAACAGAATTGTATATACTTGGAATGCATTACCTGACTCTGTAGTTTCTTCTCATAACCCCAAAGGCTTTATTCAAAAACTGTCCACGGTTGACCTCACCACTTTCCTAAGAGGACTCTAAGGGGCGTGCATAAGAGCACATACGTGCCTACCGTTCCTGTCCTATTGTTTCTTCCCCTATGTATATATATGTTTTTAGTACCTCGTTTCTCCTCATATATACGTTCATATATTATATAAACCTTTATGCAACGCTTGTATATATATATTGTTATATTGTTATGACGAATAAATAAATAAAATAAATAAATAAAATAAATAAATAAATAAATAAATAAAATAAACATTATGTCTGACTCTAGGTATGCTTCCTATATCTCCTGTTTGGTATTTGAATTTGTCTTCCTTCCCATCACTCCTTACCTTATTATTTGATTTGTTTTCTAAGGGCTTTTGCTTGGAATTAAGTCCTGGGGATCCTAAAAATTGGTCAAACCCCCCCCCTTCTTTTATTTTCCAAATATTACAGTTCTACATGGTGTGTTAGTTTATCAGATTAAAATCCCCATCAGGCAAAGACTGGGCTTCTGAAATTTCTTAAATGAACTGCTACATTTATCTAGACAGGAAAGACGTTTACCGGTAAATGCATATCTAGCCTCTTTTGGTTAGAAAGTGGAACCTGGCTACAGCTGACTAATAATATTTGTACTGCCAAACTGTAAGCCAAAAATATAACTAACTGCACCCTTAGTCACTGAGGCTCACTGGGTGACTTTGGCTCAGTCTCTTGCAGGTCATCCGGCTCCTTGCTCTTCAGCTTTTGGAAGAAAGGCAGGATATAAATCTATCAAATATGTAACTGCTTCCAACATCCCGATTTTCTGTTGTAGAATCAGCTAGTCTAAGTAATAGTTCTATTTATGACTGTTTTGATGCAAGGAAAAGCTTGTATATGATCAGTAGTAATACTTTTTTTTTTGCAAATTTTTTTATTTTCCATAATAATTCCCACAATTTGACCAGTGTACAATACAATCACTTATCCAACAATCGATCCTATACTCAGATTATGCTCAATCAGGGCTCCTCGGCCACCACTCCCTTCCTTAATCCATTCTACCCTTCTCATCCTTCTTCTACTTTCCCCACCATCCTTCTCCTCGCTTTCCTACTTCCCCTCCTCTTTCCCACTTCTCACTTCCATCCTTTCTAACCCTCTATCTTCCCCTCCTTCTTCTCCTCCTATCCTTTCTTCTCCTTCCCTTCTTTCCTACCTACCTACCTGTCTACCTACTTTCTTCCTTCTTTACTCCTCTTTCCTTACCCTTTCCCTTCCGGAGTGGTTACCGAGCAGTCCCGACTTTACACCATTCCAACTTGTTTAATTCTACCATTATTCCTGTACAATGGCAATCAATCAATTTATAATCTTCCCTCCCATTCCCCCCCTCCTCCTCCCCCCCCCCGAGACTTCCCAGAACAGAATACAGTGTATAGTAACTAACAAACATAATCTAAAATATAACATAAAGCATATTCCATTTCACACCATCACACTATCAATTCCCTTCTTTCTTAAACTCTAATACATAGCAATTCCTAACTTCACTCAAAAACTAATTGGTATTTTTTAATCTGATACTTATTTTGAATATAATCGATCTACTTTATCCATTCCAAAATATATTTTCTTGTGTATAGTCTTTCAAGTAGGCAGAAATTTTTGCCATTTCTGCTAAATTTGATACTTTACTAATCCATTCTCCAATTGTAGGTAAGTCTTCTTTCTTCCAATATTGTGCAATCAATAGTCTTGCAGCAGTTATTAAATTCAAAATCAGTTTTGTCTCTATAACAGTGCAATCTGAGATTATTCCTAAAAAAGAACTGTGGAACAAACTTGATCTTCTTTTTCAAAATGTTCTGCATAATCCACCATATTTTAATCCAAAAGGCTTTAACTTTTTTGCAAGTCCACCATATATGATAATAGGTAGCATCCTCACAATCACATCTCCAACATTTTGCTTTCACATTTGGATACATACATGACAGTTTTTTAGGATCTAAATGCCATCTATAAAACATTTTATAAAATTTTCTCTTAAATTTTGTGCTTATGAATTTAACATTCCTCACCCAAATTTTTCCCATGTTTCTAACATTATAGGTTGTTGAAAATTTTGTGTCCATTTTACCATACAATCTTTAACCAACTCCATTTCTGAATCAATTTCAACCAATACATTATATAATCTCTTTATATGCTGTTGACCTTGATCTTTTATTTGTTTTACCAAATTATCATCACTTTGCCTTATACCAATTTTCTGATCTATTTTCCTTCTAGATTGCAATTGTCCATACTGGAACCATGTATAATTTCTCCTTCATCCTCAATTTCTCCTAGATTTTAACTGTAATTCCCTTTTCCATAGTCAAAAGCTCTTTGTAAGTGATAACCTCCATTTTTGTAATATATTTATATTCTCTATCATATGTCTGGGGATGGTCCATATTGGTATCTTTCCATCTAACTTATATTGATATTTTTCCAAACCTCAACAAAGCACTTCTGACCATATTATTCTTAAATATCTTATCAATTTTCTTGTCATATAATACATATGCATGCCATCCATATAACAAACCATAACCTTCTATATTCAAAATCCTTTCCTCTGTTAAATTAATCCAATCAGAAATTAATGCTAAAGCAACTGCATCATAGTACAATTTCAAGTTAGGCATTTTAAACCCCCTCTTTCCCTAACGTCTTGCATTATTTTTAACTTTATTCTCGGTTTTTTACCCTTCCATACAAAATTACTAATCCCTTTTTGCCATTCCTGTAAGTTTGCATCTTTCTTCAATATTGGAATCATTTGAAACAAAAATAAAAATCTAGGCAAAACATTCATTTTTATAGCTGCCACTCTTCCCAACAATGATAATTGTAACTTCTTCCATTCTCCATTTCTTTAATTACTTTTCCCACAATACCTCATAATTATTTTTATATAATTTTACATTCGATGCTGTAATATATACTCCTAGGTATTTAACCTTTTAACTACTTCATATCCAGTTATTCTTTCTAGTTCTTCTCTCTGATGTGTATTCATATTTTTAATTATCATTTTTGTCTTCTGTTGATTCACTTTAAACTTACCTTACTATACTGATCAATTGTCTCCTTTAGATATACTGAATGTATAGTTGAGATAAAGTAACAACCAGATCATCTGCAAACTCTTAATTTATAATCTTGATTTTTAATTCTAATTCCTTTTATTCGATCTAAACCACGTATATTACTCAATAATATTTCCAAAGTTAGAATAAAATAATGGTGACAAGGGACATCCTTGTCTAGTCCCTTTCTCAATCTTGAAGATTCTGTTAATCCACCATTTACTATTATTTGAGCTGTTTGCTTTCGATATATAGCCTTAATTGCTTGAATAAAATAATCCCCAAATTGCATTTTTTCTGTTACTTTAAACAAAAACTGCCAATCCAATCTATCAAAAGCTTTTTCCGCATCCAAAAAGAAGAGTGCTGCTGAGACCTGGCTGTTTCTTTCCAAATATTCAAATAAATTTACAGTTTGTCTCATATTATATCTCATCTGTCTCCTTAATAAATCCTGTTTGATCATTATGAATTAATTGATTCATCAGTGGCATCAATCTATTCACTAATATCTTAGCAAATATCTTATAATCAGTATTTAAAAGCGATATTGGCCAATAATTCTCTGATTTAACACCATCTCAATCTTTTTTAGGTATTAATGAAATAAAAGCTGTCCTCCATGAGGGAGGAGCTTCTCCTCCCCTTTGTATTCTGTTAAATAACTCCTTAAGTGGTACAATCATCTCATTTTGTAAATTTTTATAATAATAAGTAGTTGTCAAACCATCTGTACCTGGTGCTTTATACCTTTAAGCTGCTTAATTGCAAACACTATTTCCTCTGAAGAAATTAATTGATTCAACTCTTCCTTTGATCTACTGTAATTTCTAGATACGTGGTCCTGTAAATATCTATCTATATCTTTATCATTAATCACATCTCTAGAATATAACTTAGTATAATATTCTAAAAAGCTTTTTAATCAAATTTTGCTGATATACTTCCTTACCTCTATATTCTATTTTATCAATTATCGTCATTTCTGTTTCTTTCTTAATAAATATGCTAACCACCTTCCAGGTTTATTAGAATTATTAAACAAATTATGTCTTACATATTGTAAATTAGTTGCCACCTGATCTGCCATCATCATATTAAATTTACCTCTTAGTATATTTATTGACTCTTTTATTTTTCTGTCTCCTGGATTACGTATCAGTAACTGCTCCTTCCTTTTAATTTCCTCTTCTAATTCCTTTCGCTTTTTCTGTGATCTATTTCTATATTTATTACTCATATCCAATAAAATTCCCCTCATATAAGCCTTACTTGCATCCCAAACTATCTCTATAGGTGTCCCCTTATCCATATTCAAAGAAAAAAATTCCTTCATTTGATCTTTATATTCATTTACATTTTGTTCATATTTAAACAAATTCTCATTCATCCTCCATGACCTCCTGGCCTCCTTTTCCCGATCTAGCTCAATCCAAACCGGGCTATGATCAGACAAAGTTCTAGAACAAATTTTTGTCTTCTTCACTCTGAAAAACAAATCATTAATAATTAAAATAAAATCGATCCTAGAAAATGATTGATGTCTCTCAGAAAAAAATGTAAAATCTCTCTCTTTTTCATTGCGTTCTCGCCATACATCTCTCAATTCTAAATCTTCCATCAAATCAAAGAAGGCCTTTGGCAATTTTACACGATTGGAAATATTTCTAAGACTTCTTTTATCTTTCTGGATATCCATCACTCCATTCCAATCACCCATTAATATATGAATTTTATAATCCCAAGATGTTATTCTTTTATGTAAAAACTTATAAAATTTTTCTTGTTGATTTGGTGCATAAACTCCTATTAAAAGTATTTTCTCCCTCAATAAAAGTTCAATAGCAATATATCTTCCTTGATTATCCGCCTCAATTAATGTTGCAGATAAATTACTCTTTATATAAACAACTAGTCCATTCTTCTTTTCTGTAGCAGATGCAACAAAATGTATTCCCAATTTTGAATTTATCAAATATTTCTGGTCTAATGTTCTAATATGTGTTTCTTGTAAACATACAATGTCATTTTAAATTGCTTCAAATAATGAAATATCTTTCTTCTCTTTTGTGGTGAGTTTAATCCATTAACATTCCAAGATAAAAGTCTAATTGCCATTATCAGCAATCGAAACTTTTGAAGCACCAGCCGCAAATCATATCTTTCTTTGGGCCTTGCTCCTCCCATTGTTTCCGTCTTGGTAGTAGCAGATTGAGCCTGTTGAGATTTTTCTTCTTGTTCCTTTGTTTGACAGCTGCTCTTGTCATCCTTGGCTCTTTTGGAATCTCTGATCCCATCTTAGACACATCCAACACTTGTAAAAGGTCTTCTTCCATTACTATCACTTCTTTTCTTTAATTTCACCTTCCTTTCTCCTACCATCCGAGATGGTGGACTTCAACTTTAAGCACATAAGCATAAAACTCTTGTGCTTTACTGACTGTATTAAGACAATGTGCTTTCCTTCATAGTAAACTATTATACCAGTTGGGATATCCCATCTATACTCAATCTGACATTTTTAAGTTGTTCACCAAAAAGCAAACTCCTTCCTACCTCTCAACATTTTGGGGAATTTCCTTTAGTATTAAAATATCTTGGCCAGCTTGAATCTTGTCTCCTTTAAAAAAGCTTGTAAAATCTCATTTCTCACTGTTCTAGTAGTAAAATAAATAACAATGTCTCTCGGAAGATTTCTTTGTCTTGCTATCCAGGAATTCACACAATAAATTTTGTCAATATAAAAGCCACATCTGCTGGCGAACTGCCAAAATCTCCATAAAGGCCTCAGAAAAAATTTGCATCAAATTCTCTTGTCTATTCTCTTTAGGCCACGTATTCTTAAAGCAAATTCCATAGCTCTATATTGTACCAAAACAATTTCATCATCAACTTTATCCATTTTACTTTGAACTACCTCAATCTTATTTTCCAATTTTAAATTAACTTTCTTTATTTCTTCTACTTCCTGCTCCAATAAAATCACATTTGATGCCAGACCCTGTACTGCTGACACCAAACCTTCTTGACTTCTTTATTTCCAATTTTGAATTTCTAACATCTGTTTTCATCTCTGACATTTCTTCTGTAATTAATTTAAACTTATCTTCTATCTGAGAGGTTTGCAAATTCATAGCATCATTAAGAGATTCTTTCATAAAATCTTTCAAATTATCCTGAAGTGCTTCCAAATTTAGTGATTTTGTATCTGCT
>NC_080543.1:139875755-139984204 GCF_028640845.1 Ahaetulla prasina | reverse complement strand
AAAAACAGAAAGCACGTGTCATACAAAAATAGAATATAAAGGTAAAGAGATATATCAACAGGATAAAATTAAAAGGCATTCTCAGAATTTTATACTGCACTATATGCAAAAGACAAAATATTGAATAGGGACATTTATGATTATTTGAAAGATTATAAGGTTAATATTCTAACATTAGAACAGAGGAGGAGCTGAATCGGCCGATAGCTACTGGAGAAATAGTGGAGGCAATTAAACAATTAAAATGGGAAAACCCTGGTACAGATGGTCTTACAGCAACTTATTATAAAAAACACAGGATGAAATATTAGGCCCACTTAAAGAATTATTTAATCAGATACAACTAGGAGTGGAATACCCCGTCATGGAAAACATCTTTTATTTCACTGATACCAAAGAGGAGCAAGATTGCTCTAAACCTGGTAACTACAGGCCGATTTCACTTTTAAATAATGATTATAAGATTTTGTAAAATAATAGCAAATAGATTAATGATAGTTTTACAACAAAGAATTCATACTGATCAATCTGGTTTTATAAAAGGGAGGCAGATGAGGAATAATGTTAGACAGATTATTAATATATTGGAATATTTGGAAAAGAAGAATACTTCAGCAGCACTTATTTTTTGGATGCAGAGAAGCCTTTGATCGATTGCATTGGGATTTTTATTTTAATTAATAGAGAAAATGCAATTTGGAGATTGTTTTGTTAGAATAATTAAAGCGATTTATGGAGAGCAAACAGCTCAGATTATAATAAATGGTAGTTTGACAGAAGTTATTAAGATTGCGAAGGAATGAGACAGGGATGTCCCTTATCACCACTATTGTTTGTTTTGACTCTGGAACCATTATTAGATAAAATACGAATTAACGAAAATAGAGGAATTAAGATTAGACAATATGAGTACAAAGTTAGAGCTTTTGCAGATGATGTAGTGGTATAATGGAATAATGATACTTTGATTACCTGACAAATTTCCCCAAATGCATATAATTTTTTTGTTTAATTTCGTAAGTTTTTTTTTGCAAAAGCTAGAGAAATGTATTGAAAACATGGGAGAGACCTAGGGAGTATTTCTCTCTCTTCTAGATTGAGTGGGATCTTTCCAGGAACAATCATTGTTCAGCTGGCTGTGAACTGAATTATGATTTCTTGCCATTTCCTGTTGATCAACTGGAGGAAGTACTGATTGGCCCATGACATTCTTCTCAGCATTCTAAAGGTGACAGGCTGAAAACAAAGATTTGTTGAGCTTCAAAACAGTTTGGAGGAACTGGAGACTTGAAATGGAGACACACAGAATCTCCTTATTTTGTCTATCTCCTAAAAGAAAACCCTTCCAATTAATTATAGTATTATTTTTTTTTTATTATAAAAAGTTTTTATTGGTCAAAAAAAATTTATGCAAATACATATCAGGTATGGTAAATTTTCATTTTTCTTATACATGATAAGAATTTTACTCAAAATTTTAAACACATACAACAGCCATATGGCAAGCAGGTGATACGAAGTAGCTAAGTTTCAATCTTACACAATAAGGAAGGGTCAAGAATAATCAGAATATCATACGAAAGAGAATAAGGAAAACCAACACAATACCAAATATCTTTGTCACTTCCTAGTTTTGGATCTCAGAACTCTGGGTTCAGCCTGACCCAACTCCAGGGCCGCAACAGCGGCAGCCGCCTCCCCATGGTCTATAACCTCCCTTCTTCAATTCCTGGGTCATCTAAATCCAGGAGGGCTTTAGGTTCCTCCACGTAGGCCGCAGCCTCCGCAATTGTACTAATTTTTTCGTAATGCCCTCCCGGAAAATCATCAATCCTCTGGCATCAGCCATCTGAAGCCCACTCCTTCTGGTACAATTTGCTTGATAAAAATAATATTTCTTTCTCATTTCACGACCTGTCTGGGAATCTGCCTCAGAATGGCTATCTCCTGCCCCTATAAGTCAGTGCCCCACTCCTATGTTTTCTAAGAATTTCATCTCGCCTCTTTTCACAAATTTGACATGAACCTCTCTAGGAACTGCATGCGTGCGTGCATATTGTGAATTAACTCTATAAACTCGATCCACATCCCAATTCATAAAATCAACACCTCTCCCAAGAAATTCTCCCAACAGTTTAGTCACAACATCTCTCAAGTCTTCTTGGTCCACTTCTTCCAAATTTTGAAACCTAAGAAAATAAGACATTTTATCCATCTGTAGTCCAAGCACAGCATTGCTTGTCGCCTCCTCTTTTCTGCACTGCCCGTGATCTCACCCTCCAGACCTTCCACTTTCTGCTTATTTTCTGCTGAGACTTGTTGAGTATCCTTTAAATCCTTTTGGATAGTCACAATTTCTGCTCTTATTTCATCCAGTTTCTTGTCCATATTAGATAACTTTTCCAGAATTCTCTCCATTTCTCCAGCAGTTGGTCTCTGACCTTTGCCATTTAAAAAAAAATTTTAAAATCCTCAGGCAAGCACAGTATCCTTATAATTTCCTCCGGATCCACCAGGGGCACTCACAGGAGCAACGAGTCCAGAGTACAGTTAGTCAACCAGGAAGTCAAGGGAAGTGATGTCATCAAGATTCTCATAGTGAAGGCGGAAGCTGGACGCCACCATTGTTCCCCAGAGGAGGGGGCCTCAAACCCTCCCTCCTAAATTTCTCCATCACCTCTTTCTCCAGAGCTCCACAAAACCGTAATCTTGTTATTTTAAGTTCTCCTCTCTCCAAAGTGATTCGATTCTTCCAGTCGCAGGGGAGAAAACCCCCGCACCGGAGTACTCCACCACATTTGCCGATATCCCTTCCTTCTTCATTCCTCAATTCTTCTCCGTTCCCTGTTCACCACCAGGCTGCTGCAATTATAAATCCAAAGCCCCGGTGTCACCGAGCACAGCGGCCCAGGCGACGACCAAAATAATGGCCGCGGCCTGTGGCCTCCGAACCCCGCCGAGCCTAGGACGCGCCAGCATCGGTCCCCCCAGTCCTGTATATCGGCTGGGAGACCCCTGGCGAGCCGTCCGTGCGGCAGGTGTCCTTTTCGGAACACCTGGCCCCTAAGGGCCTCGGCGGCGGCCGGATTCGGACACTGGAGGCAGGAAAAGCCTTCCAGACGTCCGTTGCCACCGGATACCGGAAGTCGTCCTCTAATTATAGTATTATTATCTCAGAATAAACAAAGGCTTCACATTCATCATTTAATTAATCACCAATATTTGTGTAGCTTTTATAACTTCTGCTGCCAAAGAAAAAATGTTCTTTCGGGTAGATTTTGCCTTAGAAGGCCTTTTAAATTTCCTGAAGAACTGGTTCACAAGCTGTTTCTAAAAATCTCTCTCTCACCCACCCCCATGTAATTTTTGCTAATTTTTTCTGGATCATTTCCTGTGCTTGCAGCAGCTTAAAGGAAGAGAAATTATCTTTGTGTGCCTAACAACATAGAGTTTAGCATTGCTTTAGTTATTTTAAGTAATTCAGTGGGAAACCTGCTAATATTGTTATTTTTCTTCTTTCTCAAATAATTTTTTTATCTCTAAGGATGGAAAAGGCTTTGGTCTCTTCAAAGGAATTTTTCTGCTCCAAATTTTATATTGGTTTCTAATCTCAAGAAGCACAGTTGATACAAAATACCAGCTGCAATTTCATTTGTCCTAAAAATGTAGAGTGTTAATTTTTATGTTTCTATAAGGCTTATTAATATTATCTGCAAGACATTACAACAGATGGAGGAGCATCCCTTGCAATTGGCTAATTGTTAAAAAAGGACTATTGCAACCTGAAAAGTATCCCAGCTATTTGACAACATATAAGCATAAGAAAAAGTGTGTGCCATTTAAAGCAGGCATTTTCTGGAATAACAGTTCTTATCACTTTCTGGTAAGTGGAATAAAGGAGCAGGAATTACTTAAGTGATTGGAAATAGGAACATTTAAAGGAGAAAGAAATGTTTTTTTTCTTGGCTACAGAGTAGTGTTGAATAAATGGATCATTTTAACAGCAGTGTAAGAAATTTAATAAATAAATATATTGTTTTCAAATCCTTGAAATAACTTTTAAGCACGCACATTTTAGAGAAGTGCTGAGGTTATCAACTCAATCAAACAAATGACATGAGATACCAACTGGATCTACAGAGCAAATGCTCTGAATTCAGCATCTTAAAGGACAATTTGTTCTACTGAGCATTAATTCAGACTCTTCTGTGTCTTCTTTCTTTCCTTGCTTGGCATGAATGAGAACTTCTACTTCTAGCCCTTAGTCTTCATTTCCCATATCTGGAAATGATATGTCCAACTTCTTGATCAAATCTTCTGCTCTTTTGGATTTCAATGTATCTGGGCCATAGCTAGCCCCCCCAACAGTCACTTGTATGTAACTTTGACCAAGGCCTGACAGCCATTGTACCAGATAAAAACAAGCAACACCTCTTTGCTATTGCCAGTCTTCTTTCACCAGTTTAGATATTTCATATGGCACTTCCAGCTGAAATATCAAAATGTTACTCCATTGGAGATTTTATATCATAGTTCCACTTTCTGCTGTTTTCTTGGCTCTCTTGGTGGTCTACAATACATCTAAACAAATATCCCAGGATCTTCCTGAAAAACAAAACAAAAGTCATTTGCTTAAAATACTGTTTTAAATCACTGAAACTGTTGACAGCAAAAGTTCAAAGTCAACACATGTGCTATACAGATCGACCTCTTCCTCTAATGACATCTGAGACTACAAAAGGGAGAAGGGATAATAAATTTGATAACCAGATTCAAATGCTCATTTTGAAGAATAAAGCATTCTGCTTACTCATGTTGAATCAACTCACTTTCAGGGTATTTGTGTTTGCTGTAATTCTTTTTTACAGTTGGCCTGTACTTGTGCTTGACACAATGTGAGCCACAGCCAGATCTTGCTTTGCATATTTAGACACCAAGGGCAAGATCTAACAGCCTTCTGTAACTGGTGGTTCCAACCATAATGAAAAGACTATTTGTCTTTTGGGCTGACATCTGGTGTTGGGGCACCATCTTGGTGTCTTGCCTTTGCTCTCTGCTTGTGGCAAACCATAATTTTGCATGATGGTAGGCTTCATTTTCCTATGACACACGGGATAATATTTTTCAGATGCACACCTGCTTCCAGTTACATTCACGTGTGTGAAAAGATTCCCCTGCCTTTACTGAGGATTCCATAATGGCTCTGCAAGAGGCTGACTACATTTATATGAGGAAACATCAAGACTTTCTCTTCAGACTCCAGGAAACCTCTTTTCTTTACTTACCTGCTTCGAGGCCTACTTATTGTTTTTAATAATTGGATCAACTGGTTTACATGCTGCCTTGTCAAACAATTAAAAACAACTGCTCCTCCTTTTTGATAATCCTTAAAATTGTTGAAGTTATCCTCTCACCATCATCTTTTCTATAATATTTCTTCACTCAAACTAGCAGTTGCCTAAAATTACCACCAAATTCCTCATATTAAAACTTCTGATAGAAACTAGGTACTAGTTACAGTATTTTCTGAAAGCCATCTTCCTCTGAGAAATGGTTTTGTATGTAGCACCTAAGTGTGCTAATGGTTAAATGACTGCCTCCTTGTATGTATAATGAAATGCCTGGCAATCAAAGTGATTCTTGTCAGAGAACACCATGAATTAGTGAACAATGTAGTTTCACTTTCAGTCAATTTTACATTGGCAAGACTTCCTTATAAAAAGGCACAAAATGTACTCCTTGAAATCTGTGCAACTTGCAAGGTCTCCAGAACTAACCTGTGAAAAGAAAACTGGTAAATATCAGTATAAAAAGACCCTGAAGTATATTTAATGCTTAGAGGAATAAATGCAGCCAGTGCAGTAGTTTTATAAATCCTTCTCAGCACCTTTCTGTTTTCAGTCCAGCCAATTATAGTTTGAGGGGAAACAATCTTCCATCCTTGTTGATAAGAAATCAAGTTAAAACAAAATATAAACAAGCTCATTGTATTCTCTTGTAATAGACCCCAAAACTATCACTGAGATAAATTATCATATTGAAAAAAGTTGTTTCAACTCTCCATAAAGTCTGTTTAGCGCGAAGAGGAAACAAATGCATTTCAATTCCACCTTATCTTGGCTTGTAATAAAAAAAAAGTTCTGCAGTTGATGATGAGCTGCTCCATCAGGGTGAGGGTGAGGTTGCTAGAGAGTCATCATTTTTCAACCTTCTGTTTGGAAGAAGGATTTCATTTCATCCTGACTGCAATTTCTTCAAAGAATAAAATGATGTCTTTCATGCATAAGAATATTGTGTATATTCTTGAATTATATTAGTGAGGGAGACAATAGGGAGGTGCTATAACAGAAAGTCACATGCCTAAATATTATCTATCAAAATCTCGCTGCATACAGAAAGCTAAAACAATAAGGATATGTGCTGCTTTCTGTGTATAAATATGGGTGGTGGTGGTGGTGGTAGTAAAATATGTAGATACATTATTTCCCACATGTAGTTTGATACAGTTGAAGCCATAGAAAGATGCATCCCATAATTCTAATGCAGTAAGTAATCTCATCTCATCTCATCTAATCTAATCTGAATTTCTGGTGATTGCAGGATTTGAGGAATGTGAATTTATACTGAAATTTGAAATAGCATAGCTGCTAACAAGTCTCTCAAGCATGACATTATCTATGTGTGCTTTCTTCTTATGTATGTGCTAATCATACAATTTTGCTGCTTGATATATCATGGTTTCCTTTGTTGCATTGACATTGTAGATGTAGATATATAACGGTGGGGACAGAACCCAGATAGCTGGTCAGTTTAAGAAATGTATATTCTTGCCTGGAAGGACCAGACTATTTCATTAAAAAAAATCTTGTAAAATTTGAGTACCATTATGTTTCCTTTTCCCATTCTTGTTTTTTGGTATTAATCATGTCCTTTCATGTTGCAACCTCCTGGAAGGCCATTCCTTCCCTCCAGGAGGTTGCAGCTTGGTGAGTCACTGCTTGATTAGATAATCTAAAAATGGAATATTTTTCCTTGTACTTTGCACCTTCCAAGCTATTCTAAACACCTAAAAGGTGAAATATTTCTCTCTGAAAGTATCCTTGCTATATCAAATTATCCAGGCTAAGTTTTGACAGAGTATTGAGCTACTTTTATTGTTCCTTTATCCTAAGGATTCCTATTATCCATCTGCAATCTTCGTTGATAAAATGCAATGGATATAGCACATAGGCCCAACAACATTCTTACATTTTCTAAACATTTAGCTGCAGTTCTCCTGAAGTTGCTGTGCCCTGATTCCTGTTATATCTAAGTATGACTTCTTGGCTGAGTCTGATGAAAACTGGGATCTGACATTGTTTGTTTTTAATTATTTACGTCATAATTTTACCACTTGTCTCTCTTGGTATAGTCAAAAGGGAGGATTCAGCACTGTAATGAATGTAAATTAAAAATATCAGGAAAAAAAGCAATGAAGGAATAACAAAAACCCATGTTGGGAAATAGTATAGCAATCATATCATCCATAAGGCCTTCTGAAGTCTGTAGGTTGCTGTCTGAAAAGAAACTGGGAGGACTGTTCAGTTAATGATAAATATATTGTGAATTTCTCACCCATGTAAGATTGTCGTCATAAAGTGAACATGCTCCAGCAACTTCTTTGCCCTCATGTTGTTGCTTTCATCACATTCCTGAGAGATACCTTAGCTGTTGCAATGTTAAATGAATGTTTTCTCCTTTGTGTAACAAGCTGCAACAGTTTTGCCTTGAGCGCACACTACTGAAAGTGTAGTTCCTTTTTCAATTAGGTAACCTAGTACAACCTATTGACCGCTTCCTCCTGGGTCCTAGGCACTGCCTTGCAAGGCAATAGTGGTTTAGGTAGTGGAAGGATTTGGTTTTTTCAACCAGTCTCTTCCCCCTGTACCTAAAATGGTCCCTAGATCAGTCTGAACAGCAGCTGAGGAGTAAATAAATGGATTGTTGGGATGCACATTAAAATGGGGTGTGCCTGATGATCTTGACTCGGTCTGCAAACAGGAACTCCATTGCTTTCTTTAATTTATTGCCCTTATGAACTAACGTGTCTCATGTGAACAAAGTGACTCTGAAAATGTACAAATACAGCCTCATGCTACAATAACTACCTTCTCTTCAATTCTTATGAACACCTATGTTGCTTTTAGCCCGATATCTCAAAATCATATAAAATGATTTCCTGGGTGCAGGAACTAAGCTGGTGAAACCCCCTTTCAGTAGGATCTGAACTGTGTTTTATACGCCATTCTTAAGTTTGGGGGGGGATTAAAAAATGTCTGCAATGTATAAAGAAGAAAAAAGTTTGGGAGAAACTCAAATACATACTCAACTTTAGCATCAAGTGTTGAAAAGAAAGGAAGCACGATGGGCAAACTCTTTTGTGTATCACTTATAACATCATTCAGTTTTGCTAATCATTGTTTCTAAAAACAACGGTACAGGGTACAGATATTCTGAAATGAAAAACACACAAAACCTGCAGCAATTGATCTCCAAATAAGTTCAGTACAGTTCTGGTGGGGGGAATTGCTTAAACTAGCCACCCGCATACTGTATGTGATATGGCTCCATAATTTTGCATCTTCATTTTTGTTCTCTTCTTTCTTTAGGGTTTAAGAGTGACCTCCCAAACATGAACACACATACACACATACTGACACCCAATCCCAGCTCATTGTTAGATGATTGAATGGAGAATATAAGAGGTGTGCTATGTTTCTTTTCAATGACATCTTGCACCTGAATTTCCTTCCAATTTTGGGGGATGGGAAATATTTGCCTAAAAATCTTATTTTTAGTTATTTCCATTATTTCTATCCATCTGTTTAATTGCTCTTACATTTAAAATTAATACCTGATCTAGCATTTGCAAATATGTTTCCTCACATATGTGAGGCAGTCAATATTAATAAGGAAGAAGAGATGGCACCTCAGTCTCTCCTTCTGCCATAATGTTCATAAGAACATAATTTCTTCTGATAGGGTGCAGGGATCGGTAAGGTTATGATGGGCTGTCTGATAAAACAAAACAAAGCTATGGCATACAGTTGAAAGAAAACAGGGAAGCCTGTAATTGTGGAGTCTGACTGGCAAGAACAATATGCACATATAACACTTGTATCAACACTGGATGGTTAAAGAACTGAAAGCAGTAACAAAGAGTTAGATATCCAGTATATCTCAGCTAGAAGTTAGGAATAGGTATGGCCTGGAGCAAATAGAATGTGCATTAGATAACTCCTGAAAACTTAGGAATAAGGACAGGTAAAAACTGGTTTCCTTTAGCCCTCCCCCTGTGGTCTATGTAGCCAATCCAGCACTGCTGAGATGTTTTGGGAAATGCTGAAGTGTTTGGGCTGGTGAAATTCCACTCTCAGGGCAAACAGCCTTGAAGATGCCAGTGTGCCACCATGAGCCAGATTCCAAAGCATTCTGTCCTTCCTCAACTGTCAATCCCCCCTCCCAATTTCCCATCATAAAAATATACAGCTTTATTGTCCATTTGTTCCCCACTCCCTTCCCCGATTAATGGCAGAACATTAGCAAGGCGCCAAGCCGAAATTGATGGATTTGAAAACAGCAGCAAGTACAGCAGAACCTGTGGTCATGAATACTTCTGATCATGACCAAATCGGGTTCTGACCAGGGGTGAAATCCAGCAGGTTCTGACAGGTTCTGGAGAACTGGTAGTGGAAATTTTGAGCAGTTCAGAGAACCAGCAGCAGAAATTTTGAGTAGTTCGGAGAATCGGTAGTGGGAATTTTGAGTAGTTCAGAGAACCGGCAAATACAACCTCTGGCTGGCCCCAGAGTGGAGTGGGAATGGAGATTTTGCAATATCCTTCCCCCAGGAGTGGGGAAGGAATGGGGATTTTGCAGTATCCTTCCCCTGGAGTGGGATGGGAATGGAGATTTTGCAGTATCCTTCCCCTGGAGTGGGATGGGAATGGAGATTTTGCAGTATCCTTCCCCTGCCATACTCACCAAGCCACGCCCACAGAACCAGTAGTAAAAAAATTTCACCACTAGTTCTGACCAAACAATTCACAATATTTTTTCCCATGGCTAATTTCCCCTTCCACTCCATTTTTTTTGTAATTTCCAAAATTAGCTTTGGGTTACAACCAAATCGGGTTGCAACCAGTTATGGAATGAATTATGATCGTGACCAGAGGTTCTACTGTAGATCTGTCCTTAACAGGCCTATTGCTCCTCAGACTGCTGATGAGATTCCTATTGTTGGGACTTCAAGAAAAGATATTTTGGTCCCATTTTTACAACCTTTAGAATGTAAAATATGGTGCATTGTGTTAACCCATCAGTTCCTTTACTTACCAGAATGTCCAGTCCCACTTTTGGGGAAGAAGAGCAACCATCCTAATAATAAAAGAAGAAATTTCCCCAATCCCACCAGAAATAGAAAATGCAGTGAAACTTTGGGTTTGGGCAGCAGGACAGGCAGGGAATATTTGTTTAACCAGTTATAATGGCTTTAGTCCTGGGGAGACAAGTGGCCAATATAAAGCAATATAATATTAGATCGGAGGCAAAGCCCATTACAGAAAATTTCCTAAAATGGGGACTCATAGCCCAAACATCTCTACCTTGGAACACTCTAGTATTACCTGTTAAGAAGCCAGGCGGCTCTTTCATTTTATACAATGAGCTGGGTGAATACTAACATCCTTACCCTCCATGCAGTAGTACCCAATCCATATACTTTGTTGGAACAAATTAATCCAAAATATAAGTGATTTACTGTGTTGGATTTAAAGGATGCATTGTTCTGTATTCCATTAGCAGAAGAACATCAACCAATCTTTGTCTTTGAATGGCAAGATTCCATATCACCGTGATGGCGAACCTATGGCACTTGTGTCCAAAGTGGCACACAAAGCCATGTCACCCGGCACGCGCGGCCTTGTCTGTTTGCCTTCTGGGTTTCTGGAATGATCATCTGTCCTTTGAGCGCATGGCAGTGCCGAAAACTGGTGTGCGCATGCATGCCGGCCAGCTAATTGTCGGGTGTGCATGTGCACCAGAACCCGGAAGTTTGGCTTTTCCGGAGCGCGATCTCTTCATGTGCACAGCAGTGCCAAAAACTGGCCTGCATATGCGTGCTGGCCAGCTGATCATCAGACATGCATATGCGCTAAAACCTGGAAATTTGGCTTTTCTGGAGCACAGCCATTACAAGCCTGTGCACACACGCGCAACATTTCCACACAAAATGTTCCACACATTCACCACCACTGCATTAGACTGTCAATGCAGATCAACTTCTAGGTTTGTGTCCAAGTCAAAGAGAAGAATAGTAGATTTAAGTTAAATTCCTAGCAATACCAATATTTTTCAGTTATTTGTCTTTTATTTTGACAATTACATAATGTTGAGAGAGTTGTTCATTGTTGAAAATATTCAACAATGTGGAAGTACTTTGGAACAGATCATTCCCTTGGTTAGAGATGCCACTTAATGATAATTTCTAATTCTTTCTCAAATAAACATGCTATCATTGTGAGAGTAAAATGCTTTCAAGAGGAGGATTGAGAATCAAATAATGAAATCTTGGTCTTGGGGTATTCTTAGGAACCATTTGAAGTTATGATGAACCTCTCCCTAAAGATATATATGATCTGATTTTAAAATTATGATGGCTGCACACAACCCCACCTGCAGTCACATGATCACATTTTGGGACTTGACAACTGGCTCACATTTATGGACATTTGCTGTGTATCATGATCATATGACAATGATTTCCAGTGTTTTTTGCCAGTTTCCAGCATTTACTTCTGGTTTCTTGCAAAAAATCTCTTTGGGTATAATGGATTTGTTTAACAACCATTGCATTCAGTTAATGATGGTGGTATTCATTTAATGACTATGGTGTTCACTTACTGACCATCCCAAAAAAGGTTGTACAATCAGGTATGGTCATGTGATGACCCATTTAACAAGCATCATGTCTTATGACCATAACTCCAGGTTCAGTTATGGTTGAAAGTCAAGGACTAATGTATTAAGCAGGTACTTGGTCAGTATTGGTGTGGTTGCAACTCCAGGGAAATTTGTGAGCAATTTTGTAATTGTTGGATATTTTTAATCTTAAATACTAGCATTCTGTAAACTGCTTAGTATTAATGGGAATTTAGTAGTATAGACACTTTAGTGAGTTAAATGAATGAATGAATCGTGGTGACAGGATTGAATTTAAAAAATATGAATCAGGGATTAATGAGAAGCTCCAATTTTTAAGTATTATTAAAGTTACAAAGAGGTTTCAGTTGTGTCCTTTTGTTCTTGAGCTGTTAACAATATTGTCTTCTTCAAATGATTATTTACAGAATGTTATATTGAGAGAAAAGCTGAATGCTAGAGATTTACAGGGCAGAGATGTCAACCAACAATTATTGGTGTCAAATATATGCTTTATACTTAGAAAATTAAAGAGAATCAGAATGCCCACTCCTCTCAGTTTATTTGTTTCCATAATAAGAGAAAGCACAGGTATGATTAGTTGAATCATCAATCAGATTGTTCATATTTTTTAGAGTGCTCATATGAGGCCATCACAAAAAGATGATTCAGGGCCTCTCTTTTATGAGAGTACAGAGAAACCAAGCTTCTGTAACATGCAATAAATCTAAATGCCCTAATTTTTTTAATTTTTCTGTAAGAAATGTTATAACATTATAGTATACATCACTTTATTGCAGTTTTAATCAATCAGAATTTTAAAAAACTTTAAGAAAAACCCCTTCAAATATTTGCTTCATTCTACAAATCTGGTATCATAATAAATAAAATTACATACCATATTTCAGATCCTTTACAAAAAGTTTTGTCTCATAGAGTTGTTGATTTTGTCAAAGGTAGAGAGAAACTAACCATGTTTATTTTGCAGTCTGAATTTTATATTTAGCTTCCCATGATTGTCAAATGTAATTTTAGGAACAGGAAAAAATATACAAAGAAAAATATAAACTTTTAATCACTGATCCATACAATTCAGTTTTTCATTCACTTCTAGCTTACATCTTGAGTTTCTCAGTTCCTCATTTTCTTAATAGCCAGTTTTCCCTGGTCAGTGCATTTTCTGTTTGTAGTACTAATCAATTGTTGCAATACGTGTATCATATTTTCTTTAAAAAAAAAGATTTTTCTATTTAGGTTCCTTTAAATAAAAATGAAGTAGGCTGTGGAAATTCAAAACTTACACATTGATATAAATGTTATATATCAAATAGTCAACAATTATGATCTGAATTTGTACACAGGTAGTCCTCACTTAATTATGGTAATTGGGACTTAAATTTCCATTGCTTAGCAATAGGTCCTAAAGTGGGACATCACATAATGCTCTGATTAGCAATGGGAAATCTGGCACTACCAGTTGCTTTAGTTAAGCAACTCACTGTGGGTTATTAAGCACGGATGTCATATGGTCATTGCAACCACCTACTGTCTTTTCCATTGACTTTGCTTGTAGGAAGCCAGCAAAGAAGGTTGCAATGGCAATCATACAGCCGCCGGATACTGTGACTGTCATAAGTGCTAGTCATTCAGCAGCATCATAAGATTGCTAAGTAAGTGGTCATTAGTGAAGACCACCTGTCGTTAGAGCACTTGTTATTTAAGTCCCAACCATACATTTTTAAAAGCATTAACTTTTTTTAAAAAAAAATGGGTGAAATATAGCTGAGTTGATTGGTTTATTATATTTTACAGCAGATATCTCTGTCTCACCTCCTATAAACTATTTGTCAAATGTGTAAATTATATTTACAGGCTTTGGTGTTGACAAAGTATATGCACTACGAGAGAGAGAGAGAGAGAGAGAGAGAGAGAGAGATAAATACTCATCCACGCAGGCTCAAGAGTTTTATGAAAACTGCATGTTTTACAAATATTGGAAACAGTAGGGATCTTCATATGAACCTAGTATGGATGTGGAATTGGATTCTACAAATACATGTGATGTAGTTCCCATAATATTCATCAGAGAACTGATTTATTCATCCTGTCCCCCACATCTGCTCTATTAACACCTTGCTGCAATTTTGTACTTTGCAACTAATCTAGCAGTCTGATGATACTCAAAAAGGATCCAAAGTGTTTATGCCATTTTTGTCTTTTCACCCATTCTTCTTTCTATATATTGGTAATAACAATATGACTGGTGGTGATGAAAAAATGAGAAAATGACATCATCATCCTAGCTTATTCTACTTGCATCCCAGTGTTGGACACAAATATTTAATTTACATGTTTACACCGCATGTTCGCACCATACATATTTAATCTTTTGCTAACCCTAACCCATCAATGCATATGGCTAATTTATAATTGCACTAGGAGCCAAAAATGCCTATGTACACCTACCAATGCAAAAAAAGAGCTAAATTACCAATGTTATAGCGTTGGCTACATTGAATTGATTTCTTAAAGGACATTTTTCTTTCAGATTCAAAGTACAGGTAGTCCACGACTTACAACAGTTCGTTTACTGACCGTTCAAAGTTACAACAGCACTGAAAAAAGTGACTTATGACCATTTTTTACACTTACAACTGCTGCAGCATCCCCATGTTCATGTCATCAAGCTTCAGATGCTTAGCAAGTAGTTCATATTTATGACCATTACTGTTTCCCAAGGCCAAGTCATCCTCTTTTGCGACCTTTTCACAAGCAAAGTCAATTGGGAAACCATGTTCACTTAACAACTGGATTACTACTTATCAACTGCAGTATTAACTTAACTTAACTAACTTAAAATGGGGCAAAACTTACTTAACAAATGTCTCACTTAATAACAGAAATTTTAGGCTGTAATTTGAGGACTACCTTTAAACCAAAATTGTATGCCAAAATGTGCCAGATAGAAGTACATTATTTTAGAGGAGCCAGAAAAATACAAGAATAAAATGCTATAGAAATATAATTCAATTTATCAATGCTGAAACAAATGTCAGCCCTGTCATGATATAAATCAAATCAATCCTTATGATTTATATTGATATATTGACCATCATTTGTGTTGTAAATGTTGTACCTTGATGAAGGTATCTTTTCTTATGTACACTGAGAGCATATGCACCAAGACAAATTCCTTGTGTGTCCAATTACACTTGGCCAATCAAAAATTCTATTCTATTCTATTCTATGACACAAACTGAAATATTTGAGATTTTCAGAGAGCAGATACTGAGAGGCAGAGAGTAAATTTGATCAAGGAAGGCATATTTCCATTCCACTTCACTGGATGGACAATAGATTGAAACAAAAATAAAATGCAGAAAATTTTCAAGAAGAAAGATAGATACCGTAACTGTCTCAGAACTGAGGCTTCAAAAGAGCTCATGAATCTTCATTAAAATGGAGATAAGAGTTGAATAGTGTGTTCAATGTTCAGTTTGTGCTCCTCTACATTTTTATTAATGATCTGAGTGGAAAAATGGAAGAAATATTTATCAAATTTGAAGATGATACAAAAATGAATAGGAAACCTAATGCATAGTTTTAGAACAAGATTTTTAAATTTTTATGGCGTTGTGACACCCTAAAATGAAAAATAAATTTGTATACTTTCTTATTTCTTGCCCACAAGGAATAAAATTAATGATCTCTTTGGAGCTAGTTAGGCAAGAAATAAGTATACCAATTACTTTTATTAATTATATTTTAATCTGTTTATTAAACAAAATAATTATAGAATCCACCTTACTTACTTTGGCAAAATTCTTGATTTTATTTTTCAGACAGATACTCTCATTTCTTGTTCTGTGTTTATTTTGGATCAATATTTGTTCTTTATTGAAGCGATTCCAAAGAAACAGAACTTGGTGCAAGTTAATATTCTTGCTTGTGTGGGAAATCCTTCTAAATCCTTCTAAATCCATGGGATGTCTTGGTCCATAGTTGGAAAACCCATGTGTTAGAATATATTAATCTAGATGATTAATAAAAATCAAAAGTAACAAAATGATTATGAAAGAATGCAGTTTAGGAGACAAATGCAAAGTTATTCGCTAAGGAAAGAAAAATAAAGTATTTATAATGCCAATTGTACTTGGGAAACAGTTTTAGAATATAAGTTGAATATGAACATAAAATGTGTTCATGGCTACAAAAGAGACAAATATAATTTTAGTAGAAATATAGTTTTTCAAATTGTGGGAAACATGTTTCATTTTATTCAGACTTGAGTACTGTATTTGACACCACATTCTAAAGAATCAAACAATTTAAGATATTCCAAAGAATCCAGTGAAGATGATTAGAGAGGGAATTTAAATTCTCTGAAGAAAGTTTAGATCCCTCTGGATTCTACATAGGACAAACAGGCAAACATTGTTCAAAATAACTAATGGACAGAAATTGACATAAGGATTCAAAACAAAACAAAACATCCCTCCCTGACTCCATTATCACAGTAAGAGACTATTACGTTTACCAGTCTGATCGTGAAACCCGCAGAGGGAGTGGAGTAGCTATCTTCTACAAAAAGGCACTAAACCTAAAAAATATTCAAGTTGCACATGAACTCATTCTTCCAGAAACTATCATCTGTGAACTGTCCTTAAACACCACACTTCGTTTCTTACAGAGCCCCTGACTACGATATCGCACATGCGAACAAGTTAACTTCACTACTAACATAGGCAGCCTCCTGCCCATAGGCTCTCATCTGTCTTGGTGACCTCAACCTACCTCTTATTAATTGGACAATAAACAAATGTCCAGCTGAACCCATACATACAACCCTATACAATGCTGTTACAAATCTAGGTCTAGAACAACTAGTAACTAACAACACTAGACTCAACAACTGCCTCGACCTCATCTTCTGCAACAGCTTAAACTCAATTTATGGACTACAATAAAAGAATCTTTTTCCAACAGTGACCACAGCATGATTGACTTTTGTCTCAGTATATGCCCTTACAAAAATCACCAAAATAATGGGATACCCAACTACAACTTCAAAAAAGCCAACTATGATCTCATAGACATCGACCTCTCAGCTCTTGATTGGCAAATTTTATTCTCTGGCTGTAACACTGCCGAAGACTGTTATAACATTTTCTTGCTTGAAATCAATAGAGTTATTAAACTATATTACCACTAATCAGCACCAAAACCAGGAAAAACAAATTACCCATATCAATAAAAAAGCGCCAATCAAAAAAAAATCCCTCTGGCGAAAAAACAAAATTGGCTATGTAGCTAACTTTAAAAGCTGCTACAAAAATATATATCACCAAATAAAGACTGAGAGCACCAATTACCACACCAAACAAGAAGAGAACTTCCTGTACACGAAATCCAACCGCTCCTTCTATAATTTTGTAAACAACAAATTTAAAGACTCAAGATCCATCCCACCCTAAAAGGACTTAACGGTAAAGAATGCAGTGATGAAGCATTTAAAGCAAACCTCTTTTTTAAAAAAAAAAAAATTGTTGTTTTTTTTAAAGAAAAAACCACATACAAATCTTTTAAACAAGATATCAGTCAGGTGCATAACTAAACACATTTCAAATTTCACCCCCTCATTGTATTGTTTGTCCAATATTTTCCATTCCCCTCTTAAAATTTTATAATTTGCACATTTCTATCAAAATGTCTGTTCCACCCCTTTATCCTGAATAATATTGAATCAAGTCTAGTTCCCACATTTTTGCCCCCTTTCTTGCCCCTCTCTTCTTCATTAAACAAAATACAACCATGCTTATCCCTAATGTTATCAAAGACAGACCAGTAACAAAAAAAGATAAAAAGAAAGTAATCTCAATAAAAATCTATCCCATGTTCAATCTCACCTTAATTTCAAAAAGGTCTCCCATCACTTATTATTTCATAATCCTATTCCAAATAAGAAAAAAATTTAAAGTAATAAACAAAATAAAAAGATCAAAATGAAAAGGAGCAAACATATCCCATTTCTCACACAATTCCATACTTATATTCAAATATTCTATTGGAAGTTTTATCTCAAATTATTTCAATTTCACTGCCTATGCTTAAAAAACTATATATTTTCTTAACTTATTAGATTCCTTATTACCCCATTCCTCCTCTTCTTATCATTTTTATAGTCCTCTAATCTTTAACATAAACTTTAGTTTTACATTATTATATCATGCTTTTTATATTCTTCTCTAACATTGCTACATGCAGCTCTTATCTTTAATATTCCAGTTGTGTAATCATTTCTTATATTTTTTGCTTAAAAGACAGTTGTACACTTCTCTTGTTGTCCATTATTTTCTACTTTATTCTTTGATGTTATGAGTCTTAAAGGTCATCCATCTAGTTGCTGAAATCCTCCTTTGAAATTGTCCTGAAATCACAAAGACATTTCCCTCTTGTATTTCTTCTTCTGCCTTTAGGTGTCAGTCTTTAGTCTACAGTTACAATCCACAATTAACAAAGTCTCCATTTTTGAGCTGCACCTTTTTTCTCTTTGTTTCAATTTGTTGCCTTTTTCAGTCCTGTTTAAATAGTTTCAATATAATCCTTTGAATCCAGATTGATAAGGAATAGAGGAACTGGGAGATGCTCAATTAAAATCCATTTTTAAAGTCTTAGTTAATTCCTCTCTTTTTCTTTCTTGCTTATAATCTTTAAATAATCAATAAAAACCTCCAAAATTCTCCAAAGTCAATTTTAATTAGAAGTCATATTTGCCTCTATTTTCTCTATTCAGTTAGGGCTCTAGACTTAGGTTCCAAGCCAAATTTTATCAGGTTTTAGGTATCATTAATTATTTCCTTCCGTTTTCATTTCCTGTTTAAATTAGCCGCTGTTTCTCAATTTTTCTTTAAATACTTGTTGGCAAAATTGCTCTTAGTGCCTCTTCGTGAGCTGGTATTAACTCACCCGGCTTCAATATCTTGTTCTGTACTTATGCTTTATCCTCCTGCCCATTCTTATGGCCGTCCCGACTTCTGGCAGCTGGTGATGGCTGCGGTCCTCCTCGCTGGGTCGAGGGAAAAAAGCCGAAGCTACAGGGAATTTAAAGCAAACCTCTTCAACACATTCTTCGGCTCAGTCTTTGTTAACAGCAATGGCTCATGCCCAACATTCCCTAGTCGTACTACAAATAACTAAAACAATCTAACACAAATAGATTTCACAGAAGAAAATGCTGAAAAGGCACTACGCAGATTAAAACCATCTCTAACTATCAGACCTGATGGACTATGTACATACTTCTTAAAAAAGCTTTCCACTGCTATAGCAGAACCCCTAAGCATAATCTCTGAAAAATCCTTCACAACTAGCTCCCTGCCCAGCCTATGGTCACTAGCCATGGTCATCCCTATCTTCAAAAAGGGAGACCTCAACCTAGTTGAAAATTACAGACCAATCTCTTTATGTTGTGTCATCTGCAAAGTCATGGAATCAATCATTAACCATTCCATTACCATCCACCTAGAAACAAACAATCTACTCTCTAATAAACAATTTGGTTTCAGAAAAAAATTATCCTGTAATCGACAACTTCTACACTTCAAAAACATACAGACTACAAATCTCGATCAGGACAAAGCAATAGATGCAATCTACATAGACTTCTGTAAAGCCTTTGATTCAGTGGTACATGACAAACTACTTCTAAAACTAAAATCCTATGGCATCTCTGGACCCCTACATAATTGGTTAGCTGCATTCCAGTCAAACAGACAACAAGTGGTCAAAATAGGGAGCACCCTATCAAATCCTGCACCTGTTAATAGCAGTGTCCCCCAAGGCAGCATTCTAGGACCAACATTCTTCATACTATACATAAATGACCTTTGTGATCATATTATAAGCAATCATGTTCTCTTTGCCGATGATGTAAAAATATTTAATACCACTGACAATGCTGCTACCTTCAAAAAGACCTTGACCTTATGTCAGACTGGTCAAACAATTGCCAACTCCAAATCTCAATCAACAAATGCTCTGTCTTATGCATTGGCAAAAAGAACCAGAACACAAAATACAAGCTGAGTGGACATGACCTTGTGGATGACCCTCACTCTGTCAAGGACCTTGGAGTACTCATATCTAATGATCCAAGTGCCAAAGCCCATTGTAACAACATCACCAAAAAGACATTAAGAGTTATAAACCTAATCTTGCATAGCTTCTTCTCCGGTAATATCACACTACTAACCAGAGCATACAAAACATTTGCTAGACCAATTCTCAAATACAGCTCATCTGTCTGGAACCCGCACTGCATATCGAACATTAATACAATTGAACGTGTCCAGAAATATTTCATAAGAAGAGTCCTCCACTCCTTTGCTCACAACAAAATACCTTATGCCACCAGACTCAAAATTCTGGGCTTAGAAAACTTAGAACTACACTGCCTCCGGTATGACTAAGTGTAGCTCATAAAATTATCTGTTACAATGTCCTACCTGTCAATGACTACAGCTTCAACCACAACAATACATGAGCCCACAGTAGATACAAACTTAAAGTGAACTGCTCCAAACTTGATTGCAGAAAATATGACTTCAACAACAGAGTGGTCAATGCCTGGAATGCACTACCTGACTCTGTGGTTTCATCCCCAAACCCCCAAAATTTTAACCTAAGACTGTTGACCTTACCCCCATTCCTAAGAGGTCTCTAAGGGGCTACTTAAGAGCACCAGCATGTTTCCTCTATTTGTATCTATTTTATGTATTCAATTCATGCTTATACTTATATATATTACCTAATATGTTCTTGACAAATAAATAAATAAAATAAAGGCAAACTAACCTCGGAACATTTCAATTTTTCCAGGATCCTCCATGACAGATCTCAAAGTAACCATTACTAACACAACTCAGTGACAGATAAGTCAAAATACCTAAATGTAAGATTTTTCAGCATATGTGTTTTCTAAGCACTTAAAACCACAAAATCTGGATCACAGTGTTTCCTGGAGTTAGATTTCAGCAGCTTTGAGGCTATATCGTACCTACTGAAGAACTGTTTATGGAGGATGTAATCATGGAGACAAATACTTCAAGGAGAGCTGTTAGGAAAAACTATTCAATAAACAAAATTATACAAAATATGCTTATGCCATTATAAGTGTCAGGGATGGGAAGAAGACACCAATGATTGCATATATTTAAAAGGAAGGAATGTGGAAGCAAAAAGGGGACTGGCTTAGTAGAAAATTATTTTGCATCAAAGATCAGATTGGAAATCTAATCATCTTCATTCTGCTTATTACTTTAAACTTAGAAGCACATTTGTGCCAGCACATCTGCAGTAGCACAACTGCACCTGTTAGGCAACATTGCCTATGAAACTGGTATAGCCTAGGCCTCATATCAAATTCTTTTATCGAATTGCCAGCAGTGGATTCATCTGGTTCCTTTTTCTGAAAGTGGACAGGAATGAAAAGGGTGAATTGCTTGGGTTCAACAGACCATCTCATAGTTCCCAATCTCAGTTGCCATTGCTCTACCCCTTCATTGTGGAAATATTTTTTAATTTCTTAATATTTTCTTAATACTTTTATTAACAGATGCCTTCTCTGCAGACTAGATTAAGTTAGCTGTTTGTTTTCCTAATCTTCCACTATCCTAAAATTTTAACACCAAGTGAAATGCAATGAAAAGGCCAAACAACAAAAAAGGAAACAGATCATAGACAACTGTTAAATTTGTTCCACTGTTTTTCTTTTGAAGTGAATTAAATCCAACACAATGTCAAAATCTCTCTTGCTCCTTTTCCTCTGATTTTTGCTTTAATGGCATCCAAATTACTTGGTGTGGATATACACACAGTTGTTTCTACAGAGTGTGTAAGTTCTTTTTAAATATATTTTTATATATTTTTGAGTCAATAATGAGATGTATGCTGAAATTCATAGAGGAAGACTAGTTTTATTTTCATCCTGGCCACAAGCCACAGCAGAAATGCCAAAAATAAATATATGTTTAAAATACAGTAACAAATAAAATAAATGAAATAAAATAAACTGAAGCATGGCAAAAGGAAGAATATGTGAACAGATACTGTGTACATCTGTGAGCTATGCATCCTTCAACATTACTTCATCTTATGCAAGTCCAATTTCCTTCTCTCCAAAGATTTAGATCAGGAAAATAGCCCTGGGAATTGGTCCTTGGGGTGTCTTAATTTAATAATTACATTTTATTAAAATATGAAGCCAAAATAATGTACGTCTATTATTATTAGAGGGCTGTGATTTTTCAATATTAAAATATATATCAGAAGATGTATGTGAGATGGTTGCATTTTATATGATATTTTGACATATTCTGTGATGATCTTAGTCATATTTTATCAATTGTTTTAATTGTTTTATTGTACACTGCTTAGAAACACAATATATATAAATTTGAGTGATTTGTTAATGAAAACTTGTTATAATTAACCATTGATTGGTAAGGCTGAATAATACTGATTGCACATCAGCACTTTCTTACAATATAAAAGTAGCATGCAATTAAGAAAAGCTCACTATGGAAAACTAAACTGGTTTTTCCCCAAATGAAGAGTCAGAGAGAAGAAAATATATGAGGAATGTGAGGCTAGTAAGGATTATTGGATAAGTATTGGACATATCAAATTCTTGTCTGGATTGCACATTTCAATTTATCTATTTGCAAGGATAGCTTCCCTTATTCATGAAGCAAGTAGCCTTTGGCAAATTCTTCTCTATTTGCTTCTGTCCTCCTGGGACAAGAGGAATACTGATCTGTTTTAAAAGGTCAATAGTCCAGCAGTACTGTAATGCAATTGAAATAGGTTGGTGATACACATTTCCTAGATGAAATTCCTGCAGTCTGTGGAAACCTGAACCCTGTTCTTTTTCTCAGCATGATAATTAGTTCTTGGATGTCATGATGGTCTTACAGAAGTTCTTACGGAATAATAGAGTTGGATGGGACTTTGTAGGTCATCTAGTCCAACCCCACTGCTCAAGCAGGAGACCCTATGCCATTTCTGACAAGTGGCTATTATTTTCTTGAAAGCCTTCAGTGATGAAGCACCCACAACATCTGAATGTGTTGGGGTGCCGTCGGTGAAACAATGTCGACTGGCGACCCCCAGGGGTAGGGCCTTCTCTGTGGGGGCTCCTGCCCTCTGGAACGAGCTGCCTCCGGGGCTTTGCCAACTCCCCGACCTTCGGACCTTCCGCCGTGAGTTGAAGACTCTTTTATTCCATCGAGCTGGGCTAGCCTGACTAAGTAATTTTAAATGGGGTTTTAGTTTTTTTGTATTAATTAGTTTTTAATATATTTTGGCCATTATTTATATAAATTTTAGTCTGTTTTTAATGTGTATTTATTGTATCTTTTAAATTGGCTGTAAACCGCCCTGAGTCCTTCGGGAGAAGGGCGGTATACAAATGTAATAAATAATAATAATAATGTGTTTAAACTGATGTTTGCTAACACTCATTTTTAGCAGTCCCAACAGATCTAACTAAGTCATCTTGTATATCCTACTTCAATCTTGATGAGTTACACATTGTATGACCTATTTGAATAAAGACCTGGAGACCAATGATTGATCCTTCCCAGTACCTTATTTTCAACTAATATTAAAGATGAAATCTTGATATTTTTTTTAAATTTACATTTATATCCCGCCCTTCTCCGAAGACTCAGGGCGGCTTACAATGTATAAGGCAATAGTCTTATTCTATTTGTATATTTACAAACTCAACTTATTGCCCCCCCCCAACAATCTGGGTCCTCATTTTACCTACCTTATAAAGGATGGAAGGCTGAGTCAACCTCGGGCCGGGCTTGAACCTGCAGTAATTGCAGGCTACTGTGTTCTAATAACAGGCTTTACCAGCCTGAGCTATTACGGCCCTTGATATTTCCTATACCAGAGGATGGGAATGATTCATTCCATAAACAGTATAAAATTTTGTCTTATTTCAGATTTGAATTGAAAAGGTATTTGTTAATGAGTGGACATTGCAAGTTAAAAGGGTTTACCTATTTGTGAAATCTGCATTGAAAGTACCCTTTTCTCAGGCACTACTTAATTTTATGTTGTAAGTCATTACTAAACTTCCCACCAAGTAATTGTCATCAAACTAATGGCCTGGAATGGAATGATCAAATCCTGGCTTCCTTCTTGGGCTGAAATACAACATTGCTATCTGTGAGTTTCTTCAAAGATAGACAGGTTTTTGTCCATGCTTGGAGTCTATTTTGGATTCTTTTGGATCATGCCAAGAAATGAGTATGCAAAACAGCATATCTCCTCTTTTCTTAGAAACAGACTTCCTTTGAAAGACTGCTGGAGTAAAAATAAAATAAAATAACTGGCGATAGAAAAGAGAAGTACATTGCTAAGAAAAGCCCTAATATTTTTTACAGCACACTTCCTCAATATGGTATGCACCAGATGTGTTGGAGTACAACCTTTGCCAGGACTGTGGGGTTATGTTGGGTAAGGATTGGGCAACTTTTAGGCTCCGTATCTGGGAAAACGGATTGGGCTAGGTGAATTTTTCTTTTTTCTTTTTCAAATTACTGTAGCACCAGGTAGGTAAAGAATACGACTTCAGAATGAACAATCTTATCAAGGGGCTATCATTTTTTTTTATTTTAAGCTAACAGAAGGGAAAAAAAGGTATACACTTATTTACACAGCTTAGAGGCTGGCCTTCTCCTAAAGATGGTGTATAGTTTACAATTTTAAAAGGTAAAAACAATATATAAAAACATAAAAGAAACCACAAACGAACATAAACCGATAAATCATACAGACTTAAACAGCACCCTGCCCTATAGCCCGGGGAAATAGACAAGTCTTCAATAGTTTTCTGAAGGTCACCAAGATGGGAGCAATGTGGAATATCATTCCAGAGGGCAGGGGCTACCCTGGAGAAAGCAACTCTCCTGGGTCCCTCTAGATTACATTGCTTTATTGATTGCACCCCAGGAGCACTGTCTATCTGGTACTATGACATGAATGGAACCAGTTTGGTCCAGTAATTAAGGCACCAGGCTAGAAAATGGAAGACTAGTCCTGCCTTATAGACAAAGCCAGTCGGTTGACTTTGGCCGGTCATTCTCTCTCAGCCCTAGGGGGAAAAGAAACATTGGTAAGACACTTCTAAAATCTTGCCAAGTAAACTGCAGGAATTTGTCAACAGGAGTCAATATTAACTGAAGAGACAGACACACACAAAGCCATAAGGGGCTTTATAGGTGATAAGTAGTACCTTGAATGGCATTCAGAAACCAATCATAGCAAGTACAGCTCATGGAGCAGTGGATCCAGATGGACATAATAAAGAATGGACATTACTGCCTGTATCATTGCATTCTGTACCAGTTGTAGCTTCTGAGTGACTGTCAAGGGCAATCCCATATAGAGCATGTATAATTCATTTGTGAAGAGACTAAGGCATGAGTGACACCTCTAATGGGACTTCTGGTTTAGGAAAAGCACAACTGGTGCACTTCTTGTTGTTGTTAGTTGCGAAGTCGTGTCCGACCCATCGCGACCCCATGGACAACATTTCTCCAGGCCTTCCTGTCCTCTACCATCCTCTGGAGTCCATTTAAACTCATGCCTACTGCTTCAGTGACTCCATCCAGCCACCTCGTTCTCTGTTGTCCCCTTCTTCTTTTGCCCTCAATCTTTCCCAGCATTAGGCTCTTCTCCAGTGAGTCCTTCTTTCTCATTAGGTGGCCAAAGTATTTCAGTTTCATCTTCAGGATCTGGCCTTCTAAAGAGCAGTCAGGGTTGATCTCCTCTAGAACTGACTTGTTTGTTCGCCTTGCAGTCCAAGGGACTCGCAGGAGTCTTCTCCAGCACCAGAGTTCAAAGGCCTCAATTCTTTGGTGCTCAGCCTTTCTTATGGTCCAACCTTCACAGCCATACATTGCAACTGGGAAAACCATAGCTTTGACTATACGCACTTTTGTTGGCAGGGTGCTTTTTAGTACGCTGTCTAGATTTGCCATAGCTTTCCTCCCCAGGAGCAAGCGTCTTTTAATTTCTTGGCTGCAGTCCCCATCTGCGGTGATCTTGGAGCCCAGGAAAATAAAATCTGTCACTACCTCCATTTCTTCACCATCTATCTGCCAGGAATTGAAAGGGATGGATGCCATGATTTTAGTTTTCTTAATGTTGAGTTTCAAGTCAACTTTTGCACTCTTCTCCTTCAAGAGACTCTTTAGTTCCTCTTCGCTTTCTGCCATTAGAGTGGTATGATCTGCATTTCTGAGGTTGTTGATATTTCTTCTGGCAATCTTAATTCCAATTTTGGATTCATCTAGCCCCGCCTTTCTCATGATGTTTTCTGCATATAAGTTAAATAGGCAGGGTGATAGTATACAGCCTTGCCGGACTCCTTTCCCAATTTTGAACCAATCAGTGGTTCCGTGTCCAGTTCTCACTGTGGCTTCTTGACCCACATACAGGTTTCTCAAGAGACAAATAAGATGGTCTGGTACTCCCATCTCTTTAAGAACTTGCCACAATTTGTTGTGATCCACACTGGTGCACTAGATGAAGCTATAAAAAGGTCTCTTGGCCACATTGCTATTTGAGCAGAAATTGTGGTCCAAGACAATCCACAGATGGGGTGTACCCATATAAGAACAAAGATGGAAAATTCCCAGTCTCAGATGATTCAAAAATCTACAGCCACAGTGTTTTCTCAGGATTGAACCACCCATCCAGGCTCACATGGCCTTTTAACACTGAGATACATAGCATACCTTGGTTGGCCCAATCTCAAGATGTATGATTGGGTATTGATTAATTATTCAGCATCTCCTTAACTCATCTCCTTAAGAGGAAACCTATCTGCCAGAAAGGTTGCAGCAGCTGCTCCTGAGTTAAAAACGAACAGTGCCCTGGCTGTGCCAAATGAATGACTTTAAAGTGCATCCTTAGGATGGGCACCCTCTTTGTTGTTATATCTAAGCATTATGGTATTTTTAGAAAGATGGTAGAACAGCAGTAAGTAGATTCTGGCCTGGGGGAAAATTTTAGTGAAATTACATACTGTAGGTGTCCACAGAATGAACATTGAGCAAAGAACAACGAATAACAAAATGTGCATTGCAGCATCATGATGAGAATGCGGCTGCACGGGGATAGAGGGAGCATCTCGTAGCTCCCATATAACACCTCTTCTGCGCAGGCTACACTGGCTGCCGGTGGTCTTCCGGGTGCAGTTCAAGGTGTTGGTCATCACCTTTAAAGTGCTCCATGGCTTGGGACCGGGATATTTACGGGACCGCCTACTGCCACCAATAGGCTCCCATCGACTGTGCGCTCTCACAGGGAGGGCCTCCTTAGGGTGCCGTCAACCAAACAATGTCGGCTGGCGGTTCCCAGGGGAAGAGCATTCTCTGTGGGGGCACCTGTCCTGTGGAATGAACTACATGTGGGGCTATGCATACTCCCTGACCTCTGGACCTTTAAGCGCGAGCTCAAGACTTTCTTATTTCATCGAGCAGGGCTGGCCTAAAGGGAATTTTTATGGGGTTTTATAGGGTTTTTATAATTTTATTCTATTATTTTTAACTTTTAGCCAAATTGAATTAGATTTTTAGCGATATATGGTTTTAATTGCTGTGTTACTGTTTTATTTTGGCTGTACACCGCCCTGAGTCTTTGGAAAAGGGCGGTATAAAAATATAAATAATAAAAATAATAATAATAAAAAATATGAATTGTTGTCCAATGTTAAAATGGCAGTGTGAAACCCCGCTGTATTGTGTTGTGATGTTGCACATTTCATTACTTTTTCATCATTGTGGTTTGTATCAGATACCTATATAAATGACAGGTCATGGAAGATACAGTAGAAGACTGTAACCAGGCCATTACAGAGCATTAATGATAGGCTGGTGCCTTACTTCCCTTCTGATTGGAACAGTTGGTGAGAGCAGTAATGGACCTTCAGTCTCAAAGGTGCTGTTTTGTAATGCTAGGTCAATTGCTATTTAAAAACCAAGGTTTAATCTTGGATAAAAGTGTGGTCCTAAAATGCATTATTTAGCCCTGGCTCAGAGAGGAAGGGAAAAGTAAATTTTCACAGCTCAGTTTGCAGGAATACTTTGTATTGCAACAGGTTGGGTTGGAAGGCAAGGAGGAAGGTGGTTGTGGTCTGCTCAGAAGATCCACAATCTCTTGTTGTAGCTAGTTAATGTTTCATTCTCACTTAGACTAAATCTTTTCCACAGTTATATGTGAAAACCATCTTCCATTTTGGTAGCTGGCCAAGATGAGTCATACTGACCTTAGGCAGCATGGCCTTTTGTTTTCTTGAAGAAAACAAACAATGTTATCACTTGGAGAAATACTTTGTATTGCAGCAAGTTGGGTTGGAGAAAAACAGCCAAAAATCAAGTTGGGAAAAATGAAAACCACATGAAACTGATGAAGAAATATTTTAAATAGCTACTGTAGTAAATATTGTAAAAGAATTTTGCTGATCCCACAGTATTCTCTGACATTTCCCCTCATGACACACATCAATAGCCACTTCCAGAATTCAAAAATATCATTAAATTAAGTTGAAGCAGAAGGAATTATCTGCAGCTCAGATGATACAACAATATGCCTCCACCAAAATTCTACTAAAGATGTTTTATGAATTTGTCACCAGCTTTATCCAGCCATCTTCCAATCTCAGCACATATAAATTCAATGCCATACTATTTTTCAGGATATTATATCAAAAGAGGAAATTCTCAGGAGACAAATAGCCAATGTACATGAAAGACATTAGAACAATCACAAAATCTTGTGTGCGAGAGATTTTTCAGCTGTGGGGGAAAATGAAAAATTAAAGAGTCCTTTCTTATTGAGATGGATTAAAAATACCTTCATAACTGTTGATTTGTTCCTGTTTCAGCCCTTCCACTCTATTGAACTGTGGATAAATTTCACAACAACTAGTAAATTCATATTGATATAACTGTATTCCCAGAACAGTTTCTCTGCATAGCATCAATGTCTTGTTGGTCTAGTCCCAAAGTATTAAAATAGTTAATTTGAATAATAAAAGTGTCATACCAGAACATCGAATATAGCTGCCTCCAGATGCCTCTGAAAAACAGATTTAACAGATTAACGGAGTTGGAAGGGACCTTGTAGGTCATCTAGTCCAACCTCTGCCCCCAAGCAGGAGACCTTACACCATATCTGACAGATGGCAATCCAGTCTCTTCTTGAAAGCTGCCAGTGATGAAGCTCCCACAACTTCTGAAGGTAAACTGTTCCACTGGTTGATTGTTCTCACTGTCAGAAAATGTCTCTTTATTTCTAGGTTGAATCTCTCCCTGATCAGTTTCCATCTGGCCTTCAGATACTTTGGAAAACAGGTTGACACCACCACCCCGCCCCGTGATAGCTCCTCAAATATTGGAAGACTGCTATCATGTCTCCCCTGGTCCTTCTCTTCACTAGACTAGCCATGCCCAGTTCCTGTAACTGTCCCCCATATGTTTTAGCCTCCAGTCTTTGAAGTAAAACTGGCTTAAATTCTCAAACCTTCTTAACTATTATATATGGCCAATGCATGTTACATCTCACTTTAATCCAGGATTACTCCATTGGACTGCTGAACCTGCTTCTTTAAATAATGCAGACTAGAACTGCCTGGCTTTACGAAATAGAGGACTTTATTCTGCCTATCTCCTTGTCCCTCTCCCACTGAAAAAATGTGAATTTAGGAGCATCTGTGAGCTTATCTGGGTCCTTGTAAAGAAAGAAATATGTATACATAGACCTGTCTCTACTTGTATTTGGTTTAGTTAAGGAAATAATAGTTATTTAACAGATATTAGCAGTTAATATAACAACAGCTGTTTTCAGGTGCTTGAGGAGAATGACATGCACAGACATAATCCCTGGCTGCATGTATAAATTTATGCACATAAATTTAAGGCACACACCGTAGGCATGTTGCAGAGGTGCGTGTTATCACAGTGATCCCCTACAGCTAATAAATACAGCTAGTATTTATTACACAAATTTTAAATATATACTTTGTATCACTATTACACCTCTCAAAATTTTCACAAGAATATTTGTCTTATGCATTCCATCATTAGTAGTTTTATAGAAGATTTCAACTGTTTGGAAAAAGAAAAAAACTTTAACTCAGGGTTTATTAAATGAAGGCTGCTAGGTCAAAGTCATCTTCCACCCCTTAATAATTTTGCCACGTGGAGATGTCTTGGATGCATGAAAGCCTGAGATTTTTAGTGAACTCTGAATTGCTCAAATAAAGATACTGCTTCAGTATAAGTTTTAGATTTTTCTCTTTCAGTTGCCAGCATGGCTACTGTTATCTTTCAATTATCACTTAAAAATTGTTTTCTATTTTGAACATATGCATGTCTACACCGAAGTGTCTCCCACTATATTTCAGGAGTTATTTAATTCTATTTGATATATTCTCAAATAACTTATTTTGCTCTATAAGAGTGTCCTAAATAAGACATTTTAGGAAGGGCTTCCGGGTGGCGCCACCCTCCTCGTTGGGTGCTAATTTATGGCACTCCGCATTGAATATGGTAGAAGCCGGATTTAACAACTGATCCCGGCTTCATTTCTCTCTCTGGTTGAAAGAGAGAGACAGAGCAAGGGGGAGGATTTGGGTAGATTCTCCTAGGGGCTTTGTTTTTGTAATACAAAGCCCTGAACGGTCGAATCCCCTTATTTACCCCTCCCCCACCTCCAGTATTCTCTGCGCTCCTGAAAAAGCAGGAAAAGAGGAGGGTGTCCACTTCTGCTAACAATTGATTTCTTTTTGTGGATACGAAAAGCAGGCGGAAGAGTGTGAGGAACAATTATTGGTTTGCAAGTATTTTTGATTTTCTGACTTCCTCCCCTTCAGTTTCGCTTTTAGAGAAACTGAAAAGCAGAGCGATACATCAAAGGGAGCTTTGCTGTTGAATCGAAACTGAATGGAGATTTTATCTTATTGTGTTTGACTGTGGACTGTTGGATTATATTACGTTGTTTAAGTATTACTATAAGGGATTCTCAGCAGGAATTTTGTTATGGAGGTTCTTTCAGAAGAATGGATTCGTGACTTTATACAGGACTACACAGAAAGTATGTATTTAATTATTCAAAATACAAATTGATAAAAATGGGACGTTTTGGATGAGAGTTTGGAGCAAATTAACCAGTGCAATTATTCGGAAAATGGAATGGAGGATATACAAATAAAAGTGGATAAATATGAAGATTTGATCGTGAAGAAACAAGGTGATCTAAAGAAGTTTTATTTAAAAGTTTGGATGAGCTGCCTGAATTTGTGCTACAGGAGATTGTCCTCAAATGGAAAAGACTCACAAGCTTAATGTTTCCCAAGAGTTCTTTTTGGACTGATGGAATATACGGCAGTAATTTTTGGATTTCTGGACATAAGGAATTACTAGGAAATATTGTGATTGACTTTTTAAAAGGAGCAATGAAGGAAAGACAGAGATTAATGCACCAAAAAAAATGGCAAGAGACAAAAGTATTATTTTTGCAACAAGGTTTTTAAAATATTAATAGACAAAAATATTGTGTCCCGAAAGGCAATTTGTGATTATAAAGACTAGATATTTGGATATACTGGATTTTGATGAGGAAGGACTAAAGTTGAATAGATATTGTAATTAATTAAATAATATTGTAATTTTCTCTATTGAAATTTTATAAATTTTATAATCTGTTGTATTGAATTTTAAATAGAATATTCTTGAAAGATCTTATGTAAGAAAGACTTGGGGGGGAAATTATATGGTTATATGGTTATAGAAGCTATAAAGGAGATATTCTCTGAACTGGATTGGATTTTTATGCTTTAGCTGGTTTTAAATATTTTAGGATTAATTTGTTCTACTGATTTATATATTTTATTACTGTTTATTGTTAATTTTTTGAAGGATTTGGTTATGTAAGGAGGAAGTCAGAGCTAGAGAGGGAGAATTGGTATAATAGTTTTGGGAAAAATTTTTTTAGCATATGTTTGTTTTATTTTTAACTATATCTTGTGTTTGTTCCGGGAAGCCAGGGGGGGGGGGGGGGTTTGTGAAGGGAGAGGGGTTGGTGGGAAAGGGGGAAAAAATTTTTTTGTAAAACTTTTTGAATAAAAAAAAAAAAAAAAAAAAGACATTTTAGGAAGATCACTGATAAAACATGTTTCTCGCTTGAGGAAAATGCACTGAGCCAGTGTATTGTAGTGGCCAAGGGGTTGGTCTATGACAAGGAGATCTTCAGAAAATATGGCATATACAGTACATGTGATCAATTAATAAAATACATAATCAATGAACATCTGCTATTGTGATATTATATCATTTTCTTATACACAAGACAGAAAAAAGGAAAAAAGATGTGATTTTAACTGATGCTACAAAGAAAGACTTTCTGACATCAGTTCAAAAGGGTTCAATGGAAGTTAAACTTTTTAATAATCACTCATTCACTGAGAGCGGTAGTTCAGAGAGGCAAAAGGAGAAGTCTCTGAGGTTTTTCTTTTGTAAAATAAAAAAAATGGTCAGGATAGCTAAAAGACTATATGAATAATAAAATGGGAGTACTATGCACAGGATATTTTGAAACATCAATACAGCAACCTCAGGCTACCTATACATGACACACACACAGTGGCTCTCAAGAGCCTTCCTTCCTGCATCTTTCAGAAAAATAAATACTACTTGCTTTACAACTTACACCTTATCGTTCTATGGTATGGTCTTTGGTTTAATCACTTTAAACTTTTGTTGCTTGCCATAATTTGCCCATGATTCCAACTTGCTTACATGATAGTAATTTCAGCAAATACTTGAGCATTATTATAGTTGCACAGGTGTGGGTCCTCTCCTACTCTTCTAGTCTGCTTTTGCAAACTTTCAAGAGGTTAGGATTTGAACTTTTGAAATATAAGTATTGTCAAGTAACATGTATATCAGCTCTCCATAAACAAGTGTCTACCAATTGTATTGACTCTAATGGCTATAAAGCCCAGCCAGCAATGTCCTTGCTTTCTGAGGTGAGATTTATTACAGTCTAACATATTAGGTTGTGGTAATTCATCTAATACCTGCAAGGAGTACCAGAAGAGCATAATCCAACCATTCCAACTATGCGTTATTTACATGTGTTGGACAATGACTCCCACTGGCTCTGGTGTGATGGCCTAAACCATAATCCAGCACAGATGTGGGCACCATTAGGTAATAGTTAATTCCCCCTGATGTGGGCTGAACCAAAGATAGCAGAACTTTATATAAAGAATGCTTATTTTCTTTCCTCACTAAATTTAAATAGCATTAGTGAGAAGATTTCTTTTTGATAATGTATTTTTAAAATAATTTTTAAACAGTTTGTGGGGGTATAGCAGAGGTGGTATTGAGCTGGTTCGCACTGGTTTGCATGAACCATTGGCGGAAATTTGGCCAAGGTTGCTGAACTGGTAGCGATGGCCAGCTGACACGCTCCCAAATTCACCCCGCCCGCTATGTTCAGCGCTGCCATGTTCTTCATGCACGCACATCCCATTGCCTTGCAGGTCCAATGGGATGGCACGTGTGAAGAACATGGTGGCAACGGCAGCAGCTTTTTCCATGGGCCGCCAATACTTTTTGGCCGCCTGCAGCCAGCCACCACAGCCACAAAGCGGCTCTCAAAGAGAGGCTTCTTTGCCAGCCGCTTTCCAGCAGTGGCAGCTGGCTGGGGGCCTCTGAAAACCCTGGTCAACTTGCTTTCCAGACTCTAGACCAGCTGCCACAGAAGGTAAACAGCCCAAACAAAGAGCCAATGGTGGTGGAGGAAGTGGGGCTAGGGCCGGGGCTGCTAAAGGAAGGGAAATGGGGGTGACTGGAGAAGGGAAGGCTGGGGCAGATAGGTGGAAATTCCAAAATTTTTCCTACCTTTTCCTACCTTTTCCTGTGGGCATGACTAGGTGGTGGTGTGTGTCATGTGACTGAGTGGGCATGAGTAATGTCAAGTTGGCCATGCCCACTCAGCCACATGTCCCCCCCCCATCTAATGCCCACCTAACCGGTAGTGAAAATTTTTGAAATCACCATTCGGGTATAGATACCTCAAGGCAGTGTGCAAAATAAATGTTGAAATCACAGTTGAGATATTAACAAAGATATTTAAATACAACACCAAATAATCATGCATGATCTTAATTCTGGAACACTAGTAGGCTTTGAGAATCCAAATATTTGCAGATTTTGGGGGGTATCCGTTCATATTGACTGTAGGGAGAAAAAATGGAAAGAAAAAAATAGAACAGATAATCTAGATTGAAAAAATGTGCTCAATACACAAACTGATAGGCACTGTGTATTATTTAGCTGCATGGGAAGCTCTCTTCCTTTTTCTACAGCATCCTTTTTCTTGGATTCTCCCCAACCTCATATTGTTTTGAAACCATAACTATTTTCAAGTGAAAAAAACTTTTCTGTTTAAAGTTATAGCTGTAGCAGAATAGGAGATTGTGGAAATATCATCTGGACTATTCACCAAACAAAATATGACTAAATCGATTTGGTTCATGATCAAGGATTTATTAAATATTATCTCATGTGATGGAAAAGAAAATAATATTTCTGTGCTATCCACCCTGCAAAACATCACATTTGTTTGTTATATTTAGTTTTACTTCATTTTTCCATTGTTTCACTCTATTTAATCTCTTTGCTTACTATTCTAGGAGCTTCAGCAAATACAACATACTTACATACATATATGAAATTGGGCTGTGAAAATATGTATTATCCTTTTAAGTTGTGAACAGAAATCTAAGCAAGAGATCTACTCAATTTTTTCCTTAGCTTTCTATATGTTCTCTAATTTATGAGAACAACAGAGACAAATGAGAACTTTTTTATTTAAAAAAGAAATGCAAGTTGTCAACACTCTACTCATCTGATGTAAATTTATTTTGCCTCCAGCAAATGTAAACTTGAAAGTAACACAAAATATATTCAAGACATAAGTGCAAGAAAACTCCTAGCCCCTCCCCCTTTTTGAGGATAATTTAGCTCTAGTTACTTACACATAATATAAATATTCTATAGTTTTCAAAAATTGAGAAATTATTCTATAAGGAATACACTATGCTCTGATAGGAAGCTGTCAGAGAAGTACTCACCTCTCTATATGCATAACTCTTCCAACATATTTTGAACATCTTCTATCTTGCAGCAACTGTCACTTCAAAAGCTTCATATGTTTCTCTTGCTGTTCTTATATTTCATATTATTGGAATTGGGTAATGCTTATTTTTGAAATACCAAACCCATTAACTGCTTGGAACTATTTATTACTTGCTTCATGTAATGTTGGCCTCACTGATATGGACTGAAAACATCTAGGAGGTGATAAGGAAATACTTTATAATCAATTTTTTACATGCTAGGAGAACAAAATGATTAGTTTTCTCTCTGTTTCTGGATAGTTGGTGGGGAATGTTGGTACAAGTTGAAGAAGAATAAAATATTTAGCTGATTCATGTACTCATTTAAAACAGTTGCAGATATTTAATGTATGTGAATAATTCATATAATGGTAATGTAACCAGTATTTTGGAACAGTTCATTCATTCACGCATCAACTTTTGCAGGCATGTTTCCTAAGGTTTCAGAGGTGTCAGTGCTAGCCTATAGTTCCATGTCAATAGGAAAAAAGTCCTATGAATAGATTTAATCCATGGTAATAACATTTGGTGAAACTGTTGTTGCCTGCCAGCAGCCAGAGGAGCTGGCAGCAGAGTTGGACAGTGAGGAGGTTGGGGAGGAACATGGGCCAGTCCTGGGGGCTGGGGAAAGCTTGGACGAGGGCTCTGCATCAGAGGCAGAGAGGGAGCTAGACAGCAGTGAGGCAGAAGAACAGCTGGAGACTGTTCCCAGTGTGCGCATGTGCAGAGCTACCAGAAGACAAGAACAACTAAGATGTTGTGTCTCGTCCGCTTTCACCGCAGCCGGGGCCTTCTTATCTGCTTCTGAACGCTGAGGAATGTCCTAGTATGCCTCCCGGCCCCAGCCCTGGCTTCATGCCCAGACAGGCTGAGGAGGAAGAAGTACCTCCAGCCCCCAGCTCTGGCTCCATGCCCAGGCAAGCGAACAACTTCCCCTCCCCACAGCATGTGAGCCTGAGGAAGGTCAATTGCCAACAGCTGCAGACTGGAGTGACCCTTGCTTCAGAAGAATTGATAGGCGGTGGCGACAGAAGGAAGGGAGGGGCAGGCCTGGATAAGTGCTGAGTCATGGAGCCACACTCCATGGTTTATATAAAGGATCTGCTTTCTGGCATTCTCTGAGTCAGGCAAAGTCTAACATATCTTGGTGAAGTCACTTTCTGGTCTCCTGCCTGCCTTGAGAACTTTGCTAGGACTTTGGCAGAGCTGCAGAGGCATGCCTGATTCAGATTTCCCTGACCCGGCCATCAGCGGAGGAGTGGGACACGACATCAGAAAGCAGGGTCGACTTGGGAGTAAAGCTACACCTTGGAGGTGATTGGCCCCTCCCATAAGAAACAAAAGAGGAGCAAATGGGGAGTGGGCTTTTGCAGGAAACAATTCATTTGTTTAGTCGTTTCAAGAGTGGAAAGTTCTGTTCATGACTCTAAGAGACTCTGTGCCAAGTTTTGCCTTACACTGCATTTGGAAACTAGTTATCTGGCAGCTTTCAAAGTGAGATAAGGTTTGTGTTGATGAATATTCCTCTGAAAGACTGTTTGCCAAGCCTTGCTGACTGTGAATGAAAGGAATTCACAGTCGTGTAAATAAAAGGGGTTTTGCCGGGACCAAGACTCTGCTTCATGCTTTTTAAGGAAGCCTAGGTCACAACAGAAACATTTATCTAGACTAAGCATAACATGGGGAGAGGATCATCTTTCTATCCATATGGAAACCTCTTCTCCACAGATTCAACAAATCTATTGGATTTGCGGGAAAAAAGGCAAGTTCTCTCCCTTTTTTTGGACACATTGTTTTCAGGACAAATTGCCATACATACAAGCTGTTCTCTTCTTTTTTCTAGTTGGAACAAGTCAATTCTATCCCAGTTTCTATTGTAACACTTTACCAAAATGTTAGCAGCTAATTATTTTACTTTATTTTTTATAGATAACTCTACTATATGTCTTGATTACTATGATCCAATGATACTATGTTTATTAGCTGAACTGATTAATTTCTAAATAAACTGAAGGTTATGTGAATGTGCAGTGAAGTTAAGGTTCTAAACACAGTTTGTTCTACTTTTTGAATTCAAAGCAGGCATTACTCTTTCTCCTTTCCTCCCTCCTTCCCCATTATTTGAACTTAAATGCTGCCCAACTCCAATTAACTCTGAGTGTATCACAGAATAAAATCAAAACAATCTACAATCCAGATTAAAACATAGAAATAAACAGATGGCAGATCTGGTCAACAAAACATATCATGCACCTGAGAAGGGACATCAAACCCAAACATGGGAGCAGGGTCAAGTCTTTAAGGCCCTCCAAAATACCATCAAATGGCAGCCATCCAGATACCATGAATACCTCATTCTGGAGGGCAGATGCCACAGCAGAGAAAATACATTTCTGGGATCTCAATAAATAGCATTGCTTGATCAATGGAACTTGGAGTTCACCAACTCTGTCAGAATGAATGAACTTGGCTGACATCACTAGAGATCGGCAATCCCTCACGTAATCAGGCCTATACCATGTAAGGCTTTATAGATCATAACCTGCACTTCGAATTGCACCCAGAAATAAACTGGCAACTATGCAGCTTATGAACAAGAGATATCACCTAGGTATACTGAGGCAGAGCTCAAGTATGCTCAAAAGACAATTTTCTGTGTACATATGTATGGATTTGATGTATTTTTACTTGCACTCCAACATTCTAGCAATAATTTATTGCACTCTAGGAAATTAGAATGTGATTCTATGAAAATCAAACAGGTATTTTATTTTTAGAATTAACCTTACAGAGTTATACTCATATCTGTTGGCCATAGCTTCATGGAACATTATGTGTTACTCTTAATATACAAATGGAAAAAAATACTCATTCCCTTAACAGTTTTGAGCTGTCATCACCACTTGATATAAACAGTATGTCATTACATGTGTTATATTCAGGATATATATGTCATTGAAGATAGATGTTCGGCAATAGCATCCCTAGGAAAATCATGTTTCTTCTGGGAACAATTCAAAATGGTTATTATTGCTTACCGTACTGGCAGGTGGGGCAGGTGGGAAGCTGTCATCCCTTTCCCATATTCCACTTGATATGTGATTTTGTCTGGGAGCACCTATTCCGCCGAACATTTTGCTAGTTCCTCATTCTGTGAGTAAATTCTCCCTCTCCTTTGAAAATAATTTTGAAAAGATGATGGAAAGGCATCATCTTTTCTTCCTGAATCATTTCCTTAATTACAAATTCACTGTCTTAATGGTCTATACTCAAATGTAGAATGTTTTACTTAAAGGGCCTGCAGCATGATGCCTGCAAGTACCAAGGCATCCATTAGGCCTCTCAAACAATGGTCAAAAACTCCCCAAATTAATTAAAAATTGAGGTGGCAGAAATCTCACAAGCTCGACAGCTCACATTTTTCCATTCTCACATAAAACTTCAGTGGAAGATTATCAACATCTCATGAAATTTAGCAATACAGTATTACAAAAAAGACACAATGGCACCCGAGACCTAAAAAAGTTGTCAAACCTTGCCAGGGTTTCTTGTATGTGCTTTAAGGATGAAAACAGTTTCACTAAGGAAAACTGCATGAGAAGAACAGGTTAACTCTTACGTGTACTATACATTTTAAAATCATGGGCTAAACTATTCACAGCCTTCTTATGGAATTATCAGAGTTGTCCCTAAATCAGTCTTCTTTGGAATTCTAACTGCTATAGTTTCTATATATCTAGAAAACACCATCATTAGGAAAGCTGTCATAAATAAATGATAAACAAAATTAAAGAATTGTGTATGTCTGCTGAAGACAAAATTGCCTATGTTAGAAACAAAGAAACAGTGACTGAACAATGCAGATATGATCAGTAGATGATTCCTAAAGAGAGAAAAGTGTCTTTGTCCTTGAATCATACAAGAAGAATAAGCAAAGGTGTTGTAGGATGTTAGCACCCACCCCTCTCCTAGAAGAATGAAATATTTTAGAAAATATTAAAAAAGGGCAGAATATTATATTTCCCTGGATGAAAAATGGAGAAACATGTTTTAAGGACAAAGCAGCTCCCTGCAGCTTCCTGCCTCCCCCCACCTTTGTTAATGGGCCAGAGGCAGAAACCCATTCTCCCCACCTTTGTCAATGGACCATCATCTGCAACACAACAGGACCCATCTAGCAACAGGAACTCACCACATGGCACCTGGGAAGATTACATCAGCCCACCCCTTGAGTCTGACAGCCAATCAGTACACTCTTCCTATGCCCCAGGAAGTTCAAAGCTCAGAGAAAGCATAAAGCCAGGGCGTGCTCAGCATCTCACCCCTTTTTCTGTTCAGGAACTCAAGCCATGTGAACCTGACCACCATTAAACCATCTTTCCAAGCAGTCTCCATGTTTCCAGTGTCTTTATCCCCCCTTGGAACTGAACCCAGATGGACATTTCTCCCAACAGTGTATTTATAAACTTTGGTTATGCACTGATAACAGCAAGCATATGGCAGAAAATGCCAATTACCAAGAGACAACTACTGTGGGTCATCGAGTCTAAAACTTTTACTAAACATGACTGAGAAGTTTTAGCTCTTCAAACAATAGAAAACAATAGAAAAACAGCTGGAAGGGAAGGGAATCCCTTTTTTGCATTCTTCCCTAAAACTCAATGAATAGGGTCTAGGATTAGTTTTAATGGAGGAGAGAAGAGGAGAAGAGAGGAGAGGAGAGGAGAGGAGAGAAGGGCTATATAGTTCCAGGTAATATGAGTTCATCTTGGGAGAAATTGTATTTAACTACTTTATTTTATGATCCTAATCTAGAATTCTGGGGTAGAATTCTAATGTATATGTCAAAGGTATGTTTGTTATACCCATTTGTAAAGGAAGAGTGAGTGACTTTATTCTGGTTTTTTTAAAAAAAAAAAAAGAGGCACACAGCAATGGAAAATAAAACCTACCCCTTTGCTCACCAGAATCTGGTGGTTTTAATGCACCCCCCTCCCCCCAGCGCTGCTTCATAAGTGCAGTGAAAGCAGGTAGTCAGAAAATTACTTCAAACAGGAGGGAGGGTTTTTAGCACGTAAATTGGCACCAGGCATACTTTTAAAAGATAGTATTTTAGAAAAAAATAAGAAAGGAAGCATACTCAGGTCAAAGTGCTATAATTATTTGCAGAAAAAGTTCCATTGAGGTGGTCTGAATATGTAGAAGATAGCTAGTTAACTTTCTGTGTAATGAACATTTTGGGATCAGCCATTCCAATGATGGCAGCAATTTTCAAACAGACAAGTTTCGGATGGCAATCATTTTGTGAATAAGTTTCTCTCATGCTGTTGACAATCCCAGTTTGCCTTGTCCCAAACAGGTTCCTATAATCTCTGTTTTGTGGGAAAAACCTTGTACTGACCAGTGTTTATATGATTGAGCAAAGTCATTGTTCTGCATGTTGGGCTAGTCTGGTACCTAGAAAGTATTTCTAGAATTGGAAATGGCAAATTTATTGGAAACTATTTTGAATGCAGCATATTTTATTCTTATTTAGAACTGAACTGTTATCCAATTTAATTCACTTTTAGATAGTTATGCTTACATTTATGTACTTCTACCTGCATGTAGAAAGATTAATACATTAATATAGAATTAATTTATCTGCAGTATTACTCTACTTAGTAATATTTTCTAAATCAGGGGTCTCCAACATTAGCAACTTTAAGCCTAGTGGACTTCAACTCCCAGAATACTGGAAGTTGAAGTCTGCCAGGCTTAAAGTTGCCAAGGTTGTAGACATTTGTTCTAACTTTGTATCATTTATTCTCATATTTTAGCTATTTGTGCTCTAGAAACTCAAGGCAGTCTACATGGCATTATCCTTCATTTCATCTTCAAAACCTGTGGAGCTACTGTATGTTGGACTGAAGAAGAATAGGAACCATCTCAAAGTTATCTAATGAACTCAGTAGACAAGTGGGGACTTGGATTTCAGTATCCTAGGTTCTAGAAAGACTTCTATCACTACACTAAGGTTTCAGTGTTAGTAATGGAAATATAATCTGCTGGTTTTCTAAGGATTTGTATACCTTTAAAATATATAATAATAATAATAATATAATAATATTTTAATTTGTATACCGCCTTCTCCAAGGACCTAGGCGTGAACAGGCAGATAAAATATAAATACACACAATAATTAAAAACAACCCTTAAAAACTAATTTAAATGCCCAAAACGTTAAAAACATACTCCCTATAAAATAACACAATTTTAAAACCCATCCAATAAAAATAAAAATCAGGCTAGTCCAGCCATATGAAATAAATAAGTTTTAAGTTCGCGAAAGGTCCTAAGGTCAGGTAATTGTCAAGTCCGAGGGGAAGTTCGTTCCACAGGTCGGAGCTCCCACAGAGAAGGCCCTCCCCTGGGGCCGCCAGTCGACACTGTTTGGCTGACGGCACCCTGAGGAGTCCCTCTGTGGGAGCGCATCGGACGATGGGAGATAGAAGCCGGCAGTAGGCGGTCCCAGATAGCCGGTCCTAAGCCATGGAGCGCTTTAAAGGTGGTAACCAATACCTTGAAGCGCACCCGAAAACAACAGGTAGCCAGTGCAGTCTGCGCAGGATAGGTGTTATGTGGAGCCCAGACGCCCCTCAATAACCCGCCAGAGCCGCGTTCTGAACTAGCTGAAGTCTCCGGTGCTCTTCAAGGGAGCCCATGTAGAGAGCATTGCAGTAGTCCAGGCGAGAGGTAACGGGCATGAGTGACTGTGCATAAGGCATCCCGTCCAGGAAGGGAGAACTGGCGGATCAGGCGAACCTGATAAAATGCTCTCCTGGAGACGGTCGCCAAATGGTCTTCAAGGACAACCGCCATCCAGGAGCACGCCCAAGTTGCGTACCTTCTCCATCGGGGCCAATGATTCACCCCGACAGACAGCCGCATCTGCAGCTGACTGTACCGAGGTGCCGCATCCACAGCCACTGCCTTGGAGGATTAAGTTTGAGCCTGTTCCTCCCCATCCAGACCCGTACGGCTTCCAGACACCGGGACAACACTTCGACAGCTTCACTGGGGTGGCCCGGGTGGAAAAGTACAGCTGAGTGTCATCAGCGTACAGTTGGTATCTCACCCCAAAGCCACTGATGATCTCACCCAGCGCATAGATGTTGAACAGGAGGGTGAGAGAATCCCCTGTGGCACCCCACACATGAGGCACCTTGAGTCGATCTCTGCCCCCTGTCAACACCGCTCATGTCCGATCAGAGAGGTAGGAGGAGAACCACCGATAAACGGTGCCTCCACTCCCAACCCCTCCAACCGGCGCAGCAGGATACCATGGTCGATGGTATCAAAAGCCGCTGAGAGGTCTAATAGGACCAGGGCAGAGGAGTAACCCCTATCCTGGCCCTCCAGAGATCATCCACCAGCGACCAAAGCTGTCTCCGTACTTGTATCCGGGCCGGAAGCCGGACTGAACGGGTCTAGATAGACAGCTTCATCCAGGTACTGGGGTAGCTGACATGCCACCACTCTCTACAACCTTCGCCAGAAAGCAAGATTGGAGACTGGCCGTAGTTCCCTAAAACAGCTGGGTCCAGGAAGGCTTTGAGGAGGGTCTCACCACAGCCTCTTTCAAGGCCGCTGGAAAGACCCCTCCCGCAGAGAAGCATTTGTAATCCCTGAGCCAGCCTCGTGTCACCTCCTGAGTAGCCAGTACTAACCAGGAGGGCACGGATCCAGTAAACATGTGGTGGCTTCAGCCTGCCCAGCAACCTGTCCATGTCCTCGGAGTCACAGGATCAAAGTCATCCCAAACCACCTCAACAAGACGGGCCTCGAACCTCGCCTGGATCTACCCAATTTTGATCCAATCCGTCCCGCTGAACGATTTTGTCGATAGATAATCAAGAAACTCCTCGGCACGCCTGTGGTCCTCCGCCCCTCCTGTTGGAGGAGCGGCGGGTCACCGAAACAGGGCGGCGTTATCTGCCGACCCAATGAGGGAGGAAGCGTGGGCAACTTAGTATATTAGTTTTAATATTAATATTATTAGTTTTAATATTAATATTAGTTTCAATGATGAATGGAAGAATTTATGTGCTCATTTTCATTCTTGCTAATAAGTACATTATCTTATAGTTTTACATAAAGCTACATAATGTTTTACATAAAGTTTACCAGCACTTGGTGAATTTGTTAGAAGCATCTGCCTCTTTTGGACTTGTGTGACAGGGTAAAACTTCACCCTGGCTCTCTTTGCTTGCCCTCTGCAAATGCCACTGCTAGATTTTATTTTACTTCTACATCACTATCTAACAGTATTCATATTGGAGAAATTCAGGATTTTTCCCATGAACGATCTATTGGTTTACCTACTTTTTATAATTTTTTTCCAAATCCCCATTACTATTTTTATTGGGATTTGGTTATCTTAGAATTGCATTCCCAAACAAATACTTTAACTAGCACAGAGAGTGATATCTCTATCTGCGAGGAAGATTCCACAAGTGGAAATAGCATGTGACAGTTTCCCCACACAAGGTGAGGCCTTTTATGTTCACGTGTATATAATCTGTGAGAATTTTTGTTTTGAGTTGAAGCACGTCCCTCTTAAGTATGCCAAGCAAACAATGCTGCTGTTTCACATAGTTTAACCAGAATAGACCGTTTTCCTCTATTTGTAGGTTTTCCGTTTTTTCTTTTGCTGTATTTTTAAACCAGATGCTTATTTATCTTGAGGAACAGAAGTCCAGAGTCACACGTTTTCTTGAAAAGGGTCTTTGTGCCCCAACTGATTAGTAACGGGAAGCTAAAATATTGCTTGAGGCTGATAGGGATGTCTCAAGCTTCAAAGTAAGTATTTTCCATGTCTTCTGTTTATTTTGAAATTTCCAGAGCCCAAGTTAACTCACTGCGATGGAAAATGCATTGGTAATTAAGCTATATTTTTGGACTTTGTTTCCAAATGTCCATATGTTCCATACTTTTAAACCTGAAGTAAATTGTTTGTATTAAAATTTACTATAAGAAATGCTTTTTGGAGGCGTTTATAAGCACTAAATTATTATGGCAAAAGTAAATAAAATAATAGTCTTGCCAAAATATCTTCCAGTTTCTGTGTTTTTTTTACCTACTGAAATATTTCTATTGTTCTGTGTCATTCTTATTGTGCTATTTAATTTTTTAAAAGAAACCAGAAGTGTTTTAGGGTTACTGTTCTTTTCTGCAATGCTCTTTCTATTCCTCCTCTCTTCAAGGGTTCCTAATCTGAAAACAGCCCAAACATGGGCTTTGCTCATGGTATATCATCTTGGAAGCCACCAGGTGCATATGCCCAACATGAAAATAAACAAGCAGTAAACCAGGCAAGACTCTGAGCATTTCTCATAATAAAAATGAAAAAGTTTTAAGATCTTTTTCCCACTGTTTTTTTTTTAAATTTTGGGTTGTCCAACTCAGAACCAATTTATAATAACTGAGTTGAGTACCCCTCCATTCCAGCATCACTTCTTCCCCAGCAAGAATTCCGTAGATCCATTATTTTTACTAATTACTTTAGTTATGACATGCTTTCCATAGAGACGTTTCCATTCAGTGAGAATAATTGCTTCTTTCATGCCAAACTAAATAATTATGACACATCTGACAGCTGATTGTGTATATACCAGTGATTTCCAATTTGATTTTCCATCACCATATAATTCTCTAGCAAACAGCATCTGCCTAGCATTTATAAAGTAGAATAATTGGCAACAGTGATATCTTGGGGGCTTAAAACTATTGGGTGGTGGTAGTAGAGCAGCAGTCTCCAATCTTTCTGACTCCATGACCCAGCATCAGAAATTAGCAGTAGCTGGGGGGAGGGGGATGGTTTTGTACATGCAATCTAGCTTCTGCACATGCTTTCTTAGAAGTTTTTCCTGATTGCTTGCCACTTGCGTTAATTGGTTTCTAATGGGCCACAGATTGGTAGTAGTTCTTGGCTGGGAGGTTGATGAGGACCCCTGTAGCAGAGGACTCATACTCCAGCCATTTACCCTCTCCCATTCAATTTTTGGAAAAGTCCCTGCATTTTTCTTAGCAAGTTGTTTCAGAAGCCCCCTTGCCCCCTTCCTAGGGCTAACAGAAAGTGACTGGCTCAAGGTCACCCAGCCAGCTTTGTGCCTAAGGTGGGACTAGAACTTACAGTTTCCCCATTTCTAGCCTGATGTCTTAACCACTACACCAGACTGGTTCTCATTCCAGCCTTTGCTCTCCTTCAAAATGGCCTTTCAGATGTATATTCCCCTTTTTGTAAAGTTTATCTCTGAAATGTAGAATTAGCAAAAATTAGGCACAATTTAATTGACCTGACTGCAGAAAATACAAGAATAATGTCTGTAAAACATATTAAGACCTGAAAACTAAACACCTCATTCTTATCTGAGAAAGCATATGGCCCAAGATAGTTTGCTGAATCAGTTTTTCCATTCTTTTAGAAGCTTAGCTGTTCTGAACAGTATGCATCCTAAGAAAATAGCCATCTATTTAGAAGAATTCTCTTAGCAGTGTGTAATGTTTTGATAGAAATCCAAAGATTTCTGATGTAAACTGTTTTTACAGTCTGGAATATTTTTTATCTTTCAAAGGCTGAACTGCATATTACATGTAGCCAGATATATCTATAAATATTGTGTAACACAATATTAATTTACACTATATAATAATTTGTTCTTTCTGACATAATGGATTAGCAATTTCTCAGATACATGATTCAGTAGAGGAATGGAGAGACTAATATCTATTACTCTGACAGTGTTGGTGTGTTCAAATTCCAATTCCTTAGCTCCTTTTCACATAATAAGGGAAATATTTGAATGGAGAAAGTGTGACACTGAGACTGAAGATGGCTTCACTGGCTGTAAAACTTTATAGCTCTGAAAGAACTAGTAAGATATTAAGAACTTATTAGAGCAAGCAAAGTTTCATACAGCTGCTGGTCCAACATTCCAGGGAGGTCAAAAAGAAAAAAATTAGATGCCCACAATCAGGTACTACTCATAATCAGTAATGAGCTGAAAGTTGTAAATGGTCCACAAAATGAAACTGTCATCCCTTAGTTTGATAGATATGGGGGAAAAAAGAAACCACTCCTATCCTGGGGTCATTACAAAAGCTAGTGAAAAGAAAACAACCAATGTAATCATGCATATATGACAAGAAATGACAACACCTGGAGTACTATGAATATGTGAATAACACTGTTCTCCATGCATTTGTAGAAAAACTACAAAAAAGAGAAGAGTCAGCCTAGAGCTTTCCTGTAAGAAAGTCTGTAGCATTTAGGATTTTTTTTTATTTAAAAAAAAGAGTAAAGACAAGTAAGGTGTTATGGTAAAGCACAGAAATATATAGAGATTTTTTTTGTCCCACTCCTCTGATCACAACAAAATACTTTATGCCACCAGACTTGAAATCCTGGGTTTAGAAAATTCTACTCCATCGCCTTCGGCATGACCTGAGTATAACTCATAAAATCATCTGCTACAATGTCCTTCCTGTCAGACTACTTCAGCTTCAATCGCAACAATACACGAGCACACAATAGATTTAAACTTAATGTGAACCGCTCCAATCTTGATTGTAGAAAATATGACTTCAGTAACAGAGTTGTTAATGCCTAGAATGCACTACCTGACTCTGTCTCTTCCCAAAATCCCCAAAGCTTTAACCAAAGACTATCTACTATTGACCTCACCCCATTCCTAAGAGGTCTGTAAGGCGTGCATAAGAGCACCAGCGTGCCTACCGTTCCTCTCCTAATGTTCCCTTTGACTGTATCCAATTCGTATGGTTATTTCATGCTTATACTTATATATACTGTTGTGTTTGACAAATAAATAAATAAAAATAAATAAATAAATAAAATAACAACTCTCCATCATTTATTAAAACTAAAAATGTAAGAGAGCGTAAAGTGAATAAAAATAAATAATTTTATACCAATTTTGATCACTTTAAAAGGTATCTATCTATACCATGCTTTTCTATCAATTTGATCATCAAAAGGCTTACAACACTATACAAAATACAATATTTAGACCAAACATACAGTAAATTCAAAATAGAAATAAAAGCAAGCTAATAATATGAAATAAATTAACAATCAAAACAAACCATTAAAAGCCTGGTGGAAGATATGTTTGATTTTAAGCAACATCTAGCATTTTCCTAATTGATAGGAGGGCATGTGCCAAATATATGAAGCTACTTCATTCTACAACCCGGGATCTACATAAGAAAATGGCATCTCCTATCTACACAACAGATGAGCCCTTAGCACAAGGCTTCCCTTCAAAACAGCACTCCTGATTTGAGCAACTATGCCTTCTAAATCTAGCTTGCTTCCCTCAAATGCAGTTATGGATATTTGTCCTTCCCATATCTCCACAGCAAAATTTAACAGTCAAGCTAGCCAATCTCTATTGGGAGTGACAGCTTCACTTGAGTTAGCTAAATAACTTGGAAAGATAAGCAGGAAGAGAGATTGAAAGGCTAAAATGAGCAAGTATTTTCTCTCTGTTTTCCCTTCCCACTTGTTTTTAGAAAACTGGAAGAGAGAAGAATTAAGCATCTGAGCAGCCAGACAGAGGGCAGATTCGGCATGGAAACTGTCAGTTTGCAATCACTGTTTTAGAAGCATGACATACACAGTACCACATTTGACAGAATATGCATCAAGTAAGAAATATATTCTCACATATAGGTGAATAAAATATGTTTAATCAATGTGCAAATACTGCTTCCTTTTTAGAAGCATTTAACGTGTTGCATGAAACATTCCTGCCAAATAGAAAGAAGGATCACTGAAGAATAATTATCAGAAAAGGATCATTTACAAATATAATGTTCCTGAAGACTCAGGCGGCTTACAATGTATATGTGATGTGATGATCTATCAAAATGAAGGTTGATGTGATCCAAAACAGATCATTCTGTTTCCACAATTTAATCTGGAAAACAAATGTTCAGTTAATCCTTAGTGATTTCTGATTTATATTATCAGCAATCTGATAATTATTATATTATAAGCAATCTTACTGTTGCATCAGAAGAATAGAATAGAATAGAATAGAATAGAATAGAATAGAATAGAATAGAATAGAATATAGAAGAGAATCTAGAAGGAACCTTGGAGTCTTCTAGTTCTGCTTGAGCAGGAGAACTTATACTATTTCAGATAACTGTAGTCCAGGAGTGTCAAACTCAATTTCATTGAGGGCCACATCAGGGTTGTGTTTGACCTTAAGGGGTTGGGTGGGCATGGCTGTGGCAGGTGTGGCCAGCCTGATGTCAATCATACTGGGGATGTCTGTGGTGGTCCGGGTGGAGCTGGGGGTGGGATTGTCTCCAGCAGATGAGAGTGAGACCAGGGAAAGTGCCAGACCTGTGTCCTCCAAAGGAGCATCACCATCCCTCTCAGGCCATCCAAGGAGCCCCGGAAGAAAGCGCAGGCTGTCCAGAGCCCTAGGCACTGGAGGGCAAGCACCCAGCCCGGCTCTCGAGCTCCCAGGACACCTGGACCCCACACCCCAGCCCCATTTCCCCAAGGGAGTGCCTGTCTGTGCTTACCTCTTCCTCAAGGCTGCTGCTCACTCTCATTGGCCAGGTTGCTCATGGTGTGTGAGAAGGCAAAATGTGTGGGTCAGAGGAGACCCACTCCCTCCATGTGAGGAGATCCGGCTTTGTAATCAAAGCATCCTCAGCGATAGGATGGGAGACCACCAGGAGAGGTCAGGAGGAGGAGACAAAGAGATGGAGAGAGGGCAGCAAGCAGTAGTGGGCTTCAATTAATTTAACAACTGGTTCGCGTAGTGACTGGTTGGGTGGGTGGCTTGGGGGGTCATGTGACTGAGTGGGCATGAGCAACTCGTCACTCGGGCAAAGTGGGTGGTGCAAGCGGGCTGATACTGCAGAGACAGGACGATTTCTTACATACTATTCCGAGTCCCTTTCCCCACTCTCTTGGGCTGTCAAAATAAAAGCCCATTTAAAGATCACTGCCTGGCACATCTGGCAAAAGGAGGCTAAGGGAAAAAGAGAAGGGCCAGTGAATGCCCCATTTTTCTGCCTCCATTGGGCTGTCTGTGCTATGTTCGAATGGGATGGGAGGTGGGGAAAACCAGGAGACAACAGTTCGTATTTCTTTCAGAAGATTTGTTTATCGTGGTTCCTGCCTCAGAGACTTTTGCCAGGAATTAATTTACAACTGTTAGCCAAGGACTGATAAGGTCTGTTACTGCAATTAACCCTTGGAAGGATTATTGCCTGGACTTTTCTGTATGTGAATGCCATGAATTCAGTAGTTTAAAAAGAGGGGGGTTTTTTTGGGACAAGGAGTCTGTTTATTGATTCTGCTAAGGCTGGGTCAGAACAGGTGTGTCACCTGACCTGAGGTGAAGGGCGAGAGGGCGGCATCTGCCCGTAGGCCCCAGGGAAGGCCAGAGGCAGGAATTGGCGTGTCCCCTGACCCAAGGTGAAGGGAGGCATCTGCCCATAGGCCCCAGGGAAGGCCAGAGGTTGGAACTGGTGACTTACCTTTGTGGGCAGCCATGGTGAGCAGAGTGGGTGAGGTGCAGAGATCAGCTGGATAGAATGGCTAGTGTGGTAGGCTACGGTGAAGGCAGGCAAACAGACGAGAGCAGAGATCAGCTGGGCTGCATCAGCTGGGCAAGCGAGCGAATATAATGTAGCTGGGTGCGGCGTGACTCTAGCTGGGGCCAGAGGAGGGAAGGGCAGGTGGAGCCAGCTAATGGTGGGATTTGCCAGTTCACAAACTGCGCAGAATTGTAACAACTGGTTCACCCGAACTGGTTTGGACCGGCAGCAGCCCACCTCTGGCAGCAGGGCTGCTGGTGGCCAAGTGCTAAGGCAGGACTTCCCTCAGACCCTCCCTCCCTCTCATTATAATTTCCTTCCTTCCTTCCTCCCTTCCTTCCCCTCTTCTTCTCCTTTCTTTCTTCTTCCTTTCTCTTTTTCCTTCTTTTTCCTTCCTTGCTCTCTTCCCATCTTCCCATCTTTTTCTTTCATCTTTCCTTTTCTCCTTTCCTGTCCCTTCTTGGATGCTCAAATGCAAAAGTGAAAACATTTCCCACTGCCTCCTTGCCTTGTGATCAAATGCCACTTTTGCTAGTGGTTTGTTTTGTTAGCACTCTGCCAGCGAAAACAGAGCTCAGGAGAAGCACAGGCAGCCTTCCCGAGCTCTATTTTCCACTATGACAGGAAACCTGTACCAGGCTGCCAGCAACAATGAAGCTACAAGGGCTGTATGTGGCCATCCTGAGCTCCGTTTTCTGCTCTGACAGCGTCCTGCACCATGCTCCCAGCAAAAATGGAGCTAGGGAGGGCTGTGCAGCCCTCCCTAGCTCCATTTTGGCTGCGACAATCTGCTCCAGCATGCTGCCAGAGAAAATAGAACTCGGGAGGATTGGGCCAAGGTACCGTGGGCTGTTCCTTCTCTGTTTCCAGCTGGCCTTGATTTTGACACCTGGCCTAGTCTCTTTTAAAACATCCAGTGATGGCGCACCCATGATTTCTGAAGGCAAGCTGTACCACTGGTTAATTGTCTGCACTGTTTCTTCTTAATTCCAGGTTGCTTCTCGCTTTGGTTAGCTTCCAACCATTGTTTCTTGTCTGGCTCTTTCGGGCTTTGTAGAATAATTTGATCCTCTTTTCTTTGTGGCAGTCCCTCAAATACTGGAATACTGCTATCATGTTGCCTCTGATTCTTCTTTTCTTAAGACTAGCCAAACCCAAATCCTGCAGCAGTTTTTCATATGATTTAGTCTTCAGGCCTTTGATCACCTTAGTTGCTCTTCTTGGAACTTTTTCCAAAGTCTCAACACCTTTTTTGTAGTATGGTGACCAAAATTGGTTGCAATCCTCCAAGTGTGGTCTTTTTAGGGTTTTATAAAGCGGTATTAGTGATCTTCACATGATCTTCATGTGATCTTGATTCTATGCCTCTGTTTATACAACCAAGGATTGTATTAGCCTTTTTGACTACTGCTGCACACTGCTGGCTCATATTAAGTGATCATCCATTAGGACTCCAAGGTTATTCTTACAGTTGCTGTTTTTGAACCAGGTCTCACCTAATCTGTACTTATACCTTTGATTTTTCCTGCCTAAATGTAAAACTTTGCTTTTCTCCACATTAAAATTCATTTTGTTGGATAGGGCCCATTGTTCAAGTTTGTAAAGATCTTTTTGGATCCTGAGCTTGTCTTCAGGGGTGTTGGCTATTCCTGTCAGTTTAGTGTCATCTGCAAATTTGACAAAGTCCCCTTCTATTCCCTCATCTAAGTCATTTATGAAGATATTGAAGAGTATAGGGACTAAGATGGATCCTTGTGGTACCCCACTGCTTGCTTCTCTCCATATGGATGTAGTACTATTAAGGACTACTCATTGAGTACAGTTTGCCAGCAAGCTACAAATCCATCTGGTGGTGATGTCTATTCCACATTTTTCTAGCTTACCAAGAAGTAGGCTGTGGTCTACTTTGTCAAATGCCTTACTGAAATCTAAGTATACTATGTCCACAGCATTTCACTGGTTTACTAATTTAATCACTTTATAAAAGAATGAAATAAGATTGGTTTGGCATGATCTCTTTTTAACAAACCCATGCTGGCTGCTAGTTATAACTTTATTTTCTTCTATGGTATTGTTCACAGATCTGTTTCTTGATTATCTTTTCCAGGATCTTCCCAGATATTGATGTTAGACTGATTGGTCTGTAGTTTCCTGAGTCTGTTTCCCCCCCGCTTTCTTGAAGATGGAACCACGTCAGCCCTTTTCCAATCCTCAGGCACTTCCCTAATGTAAAATACAGCCTATTTTAATTTTCAGTAGTTTTTTTAGTATGTTGGGCTATAATTTCTTTTTGCATGAAGACTGATGCAAAGAACAAGTTAAGCAGTTCTGCTTTCTCCTACTGCCTGTTACTTCCTTGCTATCTTCTCAGTGGTAAAATCTGAACGGTTTACTACCGGTTCACTGGCTGTGCATGGGCATGCGCGCATCCACAGTGCTCACCACACACCAAATGCGAGGTGCACACTTGCATGCTCATAGTACACTCTAAAAGGAGGCAGGGGGTAAGTAGAACAGTGTGCAGGATGTGTGTGTGATCAGTTGTGGCAGATAATCTTTTTTTTACTTTCAGAAGCATTTTTTTTACAACCTATTTGGCCGAATAGGTTGTAAAAAATGCTTTTAAATGCATAAAAAAGGCTCTGACAATTCACGGTTCAGCTGTGATCATCAGAGCCTTTTTTACCTTTTAAAAGCATTTTTTGCAACCTGTTCCTACCATTCAGGCAAGAAAGGTGAGTGAGCCAGAAAGAAGGAATTTTTGCTACTGGTTCTCCGAACCACCCACTGCCATCGCTACCGGATCAGCCGATCTGGTCCGAGCCGGGAGCATTTCACCCCTGAACTTCTCTCTTTAGTGGACCTACTGTTTCCTTGACTTATTTCTTGTTATTAATATGTTAAAAGAAACTTTTTTTATTATTTTTGACTTTCGTTGCAACTCTTTGTTCATTCTGAACCTTTGCTTTCCTGACTTCATCTTTGCATGTTCTGGATATCTGCTGATAAGCAGCCTTAGATAAGTGTCCCTCTTTCCATTTTTTTGTACTTGTACTTTTTGTCTTTCAGTCTGTCAGAGAGCTCTTTGTGCAGCCTTGCTGGTTTCTTTTTGAATTTCTTGTTTTTCTTTTTCAGTGGTATTGTGGTGGACTGGACTTTTATGATCACCTTTTTCAGAGTTTAACATGCTTTTTGAGTTGTTTTCCCCATTAGGATTTTTGTCCATGGAATCTTTCCTAAGCTCTCTCTGCGTTTGTTAAAACCAGCTCTTTTAAAGTTTTAGACACTAGGTGGATTATTTTCTATTGCTTGTGCTTGCATTATATTGAATTCCAATATGACATGGTCACTTTCACCCAAGGTTCCGGCAACTTCCACTCCCTCTATCACTTCTTCTCTATTAGTAAGAAATAGATCCAGTTATACTGTAGGTTTATTTCTAGTTCCCTCCTCTACCTTTTGAATTACAAAGTTGTTGGCAAATTGGTTAGGAATCTGTTTGATCTCCCACTTGTTGCAGAGTTTGTCTCCCAGTTGATATCTGGATAGTTAAAGCGTCCTATTATTACTGTAGTATGCTTCCTACATACATTCATTAATTGGTTGGCAAAGAGTTCGTCTATTTCTTCTGGTTGGTTTGGTGGCCTATAATGTACACCTATGGCAATGCCACTTTTCCCCCTTTTATATTGACCCATATCCAGGGCAGAAATCCAGCAGGTTCTGATAGGTTCTGGAGAACCAGTAGCGGAAATTTTGAGTAGTTCAAAGAACCGATAGTGGAAATTTTGAATAGTTCGGAGAACCAGCAAATACCACCTCTGGCTGGTCCCAGAGTGGGGTGGGAAGGAGATTTTGCAATATCCTTCACCCAGGAGTGGGGAGGAAATGGGGATTTTGCAGTATTGTTCTCCTGCCACGCCCACCAAGCCACACCCACCAAGTCATGCCCACAGAACTGGTAGTAAAAAAATTGAATTTCACCACTGCCCATATCATTCTGGTGGGATTTTATCTTTTGATCATGTGTATTTCTGTAGATATGTAGTGATGTCTTACATATAGTGTAATTCCACCTCCTCTTTTTTTAGCTAATAGCATAGTCAAATTATTACAGTTTCTTCATTATATTTCAAAGAGAAAAATATTTGCCTCTTCAGGAACTCTTCAGAAGCCCAGTTCAGTATTTACAGAGTCAGTTTGGTTATTGAATATTAGTAGCATGTAACAAGATACAATATTGATCAGTTAATTCTTAAGCACTTTTTATCTTTTTCTAAAATATTAAATACAAGAATATATATAACCATGCAAATTCATCTTTATATTTATAGTTTCAACGTTTAAAAATATGTTTCTAAAGTCTGTTTTCATCCATCAGAATTCATAGTATAATCATCTGACATACAATTTCTAAAACAGATCTCAGGAGTTATTTGCGTTGTAATTGAGTTTATGACATTAAGAAGTTTTAAACTTACACGTCCACTTCTTATGATTAGAAATCTTGAGAATGGAGCTTCATATCAATTGGATGGCACCAAATTCTCCACCTGAAGATTACTGTCACTATCATCACTGCATGCTAATCTACTTCTGAATCGAATATTAAGGGTTAATTTTCTATTTATTGTAAAGAGACTGCAGTTATTCACATAAGACGGGTGATAATGAAATAACAGCAGGAAGGACTTCCGGGTGGCTCCACCTCTTCGCTGAGCCCTAATTAAAGGGGCTCCGCACTGAACATCGTAAAAGCCAGGAAAAGCCGGCTTTAATCTTTTTCTCTGGATGAAAGAGGAAAGATAAGAGCGCAGGAATGTTGGTAGACCCCCAGAGGCTTTGTTTTAATTAAGCAGAGCTCAAGGGTCGTTGGTCCCATAAATATTTCTGCCATCTCCGACTTCAGTGCGTGTCTGCAAAAGCAGGAAAAGAAGAAGGTGTCCATCTCTGCTAATTGTCTTATCTTTATGGATCTCTTTAAGCAGACGGAATGAGTGCAAGCGGACGATTATTGGATTGCAAGTATTTTTGATTTCCTGACTTCTACTTTCTAAAAAAGAGAATTTTTTTTTTCCTTTGTTCTAATTGACTCTAAGATGGCGCTTGAACGGGAGTGAAAATGACGAATGGAATTTTAAACAGTCTGTGCAACTAAGAAGATAAGAAATGTTATGTGTGGATTTTAATGAAGTGAACTGAGCTCTCCTATACTTAAAGGGGAGAAGAGAAGTTTCTAGACTTATATTTTGTGAATTTTAAAACTGAAATGGCTACTAAACCACCTAAGACTGGGGGCAGAAGGGGTTCTGAACCAGCTTTAGAAGATCTGATTAAAGAGCAAGGGAAAGTGTCTGAAGAAAGGTTTAAGGAGATTATGGATAATAATGAGAAAATAAGAGAAGAAATAAAAGAGAATAATAAAAAAATAAGAGAAGATATCTTAATGGCTTTTCAAGGTTTGGCAAAAAGACTGGAGGTGGTGGAGGAGGAGGTGCAAGAAATTGTTCAGTCAAATCAACAAATAGAAAATAGAATGGGGAATGCAAATCAAATTGGATAAAATGAAGATCAAGTGGTGGTGATGCAGTATAGAATGATGGAAGGAGCTCTGAGAATTAGAGGTTTGAATGAAGACAAAGGGGAAGATTTAAAAAAAATTTTATCAGAAGCTCTGGCTGAATTTATTGAACTTGATCCACAAGAGGTTGCTTATCAAATTGACAAAATTTATAGAGTTAATTCTTGGATTGCTAGGCAAAAGAAACTTCCTAGAGACATCGTGGTTTATTTTTTGAAAAGAACAGTGAGGAATCAAATTTTGCAAGTTGCTTTTCAGAAAACTTGAAAATAGGGGAACAGGAGTTGAAGGTTTTGAAAGAGATCCTCCCAAGATGTTAAGGGATAGAAAGACTTTACATTTTTACACAAGAACTTAAGAAATACCAGATTCAATTTAGATGGGAGGTTCCAGTTGGCTTGACAGTGTATTATCAGGAAGAAGATATCGATTGACACAGTGCTTAAGGCCAAAGATTTTCTTTCTACAGTGCTGAAATTTGAAATAGAAATAATAGAAAAAGAATTCAAGAGACTCAAATGGGTGTGGAAGCTGAGGTGATTCCAGTGATGTTACCATCAGAGGAACAACCACAAGAACAAAGACTGACGAGGGAGCCCTTAAGCGTAAAGAAAAGGAGCAACAAACTCAAAGTAAAGTTCAGGATTCTGCTACAGAAGCGGTGGGAGGAGCACGGCAAGATACGGAGGACGATCTTCAGTTGATTGCCCAAAGGCTTCAGCAGCCCAGTAATGGCAAATAAAATCTTGACTTGGAATGTCAATGGTTTGAACTCAGCTCAGAAGAGAAGAAAATATTTCATTATTTGAAACAATTTAAAATGATGTTATTTGCTTACAAGAAACGATATATTAAATTATCAGATCAAAAGTACCTAATAAACTCAAAGTTAGGTAAACATTTTGTTGCTTCAGCTTTGGAGAAAAAACATGGCATAGTGGTTTATTTGAGAAAAGATATACCAGCCAAGTTAATAGAGGCAGATATTTATGGAAGATATATTGCTATTGAACTTACAATAGAAACAAAAAGGACTCTCTTGCTTGGTATATATGCACCCAACCAGCAACAAGAAAATTTTATAGAATGTTATATGATAAGTTGATCCTATGGGATTATAAATCGTGTATTATATTGGGCGATTGGAATGGAGTAATAGATACACGAAAGGACAAGAGAACTTCTTCCAAGAAGATACCTGCACATGCAAAGCTGCCTAAATCCTTTTTTGATATGATAGAAGATTTTGAGTTAAGAGATGTATGGAGACTGCGGAATCTGGAGGAAAGAGACTATACTTTTTTCTCTGATAGGCATCAATCCTTCTCACGTATTGATTTTATTTTAATTTCTAATGATTTGCTTTTTAGGGTGAAGAAAACTAAGATATTTCCAAGATGTTTGTCTGATCATAGTCCTGTTTGGATGGAATTGCAATATGGAAAAGAGGGTAGAAGAACTTGGAGATTAAATGAAAATTTGTTTAGATATCAGGATAATGTAAATCAATGTAAAAAGCAGATGAAAGAATTTTTTGATTATAATTTGAATAATGAAACATCGATAGAAATGGTTTGGGACTGCAGTAAAGCTTTTATGAGAGGTGTATTAATATATCTTAATAATAGACAGAGAAATAAGCAACAAAGACAGCGAGGTATTTAGAAGAGGAAATTTATAAGAAACAACAATTATTAATACATAACCCACATGATCAAAAACTTAAAGATGCAATAAAGTTACTACAGAATCAATTTAATATGATAATGGCTGATCAGGTGGCAACAAATATACAATATGCCAAACATAATACTTTTGTAACGCAAATAGACCTGGTAGGTGGTTAGCATACACTTTAAGGAAAAGACAAAACAACGTACTATAGAAAAATAGAATACAAAGGTAAAGAGAGATATCAACAGGATAAAATTAAAAAGCTTTTTAGAATATTATACAAATTTATATCTTAAAGATAATATATTGAATAGGATATTGATAAGTATTTGAAGGAATATAAGGTTAAAAATTTAACTTTAGAACAAACGGATGAATTGAATCGCCTATAACCTCGGAAGAAATTATTTTGGTAATTAAACAATTAAAATGGGGAAAACTCCTGGTACGGATGGGCTTACAGTTAGTTATTATAGGAATTTACAGGATGAGATGTTAGGTCCACTTAAGGAATTATTTAATCAGATACAACTAGGAGGAATTTCTCATGGAGAACCTCTTTATTTCATTGATACCAAAAGAGGAACAGGATTGTTCTAAACCTGGGAATTATAGGCCAATCTCACTTTTAAATAATGATTATAAGATTTTGTTAAAATAATAGCTAATAGATTAATGTTGATTCTGCAGCTAAGAATTCATAATGATCAATCTGGATTTATAAAAGGGAGACAGATGAGGAATAATGTTAGGCAGATTATTAATTTACTGGAGTACTTAGAAAAGAAAAATTTTATTCCAGCAGCATTTATTTTTCTCGATGCAGAGAAAGCTTTTGATCGATTGCATTGGGATTTTTTATTTAAATTAATAGAAAAGATGCAATTTGGAGATGTTTTTTTAAGAATAATTAGGGCAATTTATGGAGAGCAAACAGCACAGATTATTATCAATGGTAGCTTAACAGAACCTTTTAAGATTGCGAAAGGAACAAGACAGGGATGTCCTTTATCACCATTATTGTTTATTTTAACTCTAGAACCATTATTGGATAAAATACGAGAAGTAAAGGAGATAGAGGGAATTAGAGTTAGACAGTATGAATATAAGTTAAGAGCTTTTGCAGATGATTTGGTGATTACTTTAACAAACCCTATAAATTCTAGTAAATCTTTGTTGGAAATAATTGATCAATATGGGAATGTCAGGGTTTAAGGTAAATCAGAAAAGACAAAAGTGATAATAAAAAATATGGCCAGACAACAGAAAGAAAACTAGAGGAAGTAACAGGATTTGAAATTGTAAAGAAGGTTAAGTATTTAGGGTTTATATTACGTCATCAAATGTGAAATTGTATAAGAATAACTATGAGGTTTTATGGCAAAAGTTCAGAAGGAGTTGATTGTTTGGAAAAATTGCAATTATCTTTGCTGGGGAGAATTGCTGCTATTAAAATGAATGTTTTACCTAGATTTTTATTCCTCTTCAGATGATACCAATAATTAAGAAAGATAAGAATCTTGAGGAATGGCAGAAGGAATTAACAAATTTATATGGGAAGGTAAAAAGCTAGGGTTAAAATGAAAATAATTCAAGATTCTCGGAAAGGGAGGTTTAAAATGCCTAATTTTAAATTATATTATGAAGCAGCTGCTCTGCAATAAGTGATTGGTTTAATTTAACAGAGGACAGAATTTTGAATATAGAAGGTTATGATTTGTTATATGGATGGCATGCATATTTAATTTATGACAAAAAAGTGGATAAGGCCTTTAAAAATCATGTGCTAAGAAATGCCCTTCTGTGTGTTTGGAAAAAATACTCTTATAAACTAAATTATAAGGTTCCTATATGGGCATGTCCTAGACATACAGTAGAAAATATAAACATAGAACAGAAGCAGGAAATGATTACATATAAAGATCTTTTGTATACTGAAAGAGGTAATTTGCAGTTAAAATCTCTGCAAGTATTAAGAGAGGAAGGGAAAAATTATACTTGGTTTCAATATGAGCAATTACATGCTAGATGGAAGGGAGATCAAAAAATTGGTATAGAGCAGAACGAGGGAAATTTGGTAAAGCAAATTAGAAATCAGTCTCAGGAGCATATAAAGAGATTGTATAATGTGTTACTTGAAATAGATTCTGAAAGGGACTTGGTAAAGGACTGTATGATAAAGTGGGCACAAAATTTTCAGGAGCCAATATTATTGGAAACGTGGGAAAGAATTTGGGTTAGAAATGTTAAATTCACGCAGGCACAGAATCTGAGGGAAAATTTTTATAAAATGTTTTATAGATGGCATCTAGATCCTAAAATTTATCGTGTATGTATCCAGAAATGCAAGCAAAATGTTGGAGATGTAATTGTGATGACGCTACATATTTTCACATTTGGTGGACTTGTAAGGACATAAAGGCCTTTTGGATAAAAATTTGGTGGATTTTACAAAATGTTCTGAAAAAGAAGATAAAGTTCCTGCCGCAATTTTTCTTGTTGGGAATTATTACGGATTGTACAGTAATTGAGACTAAATTGATTTTAAATCTAATAACTGCAGCAAGATTACTAATAGGACAATATTGGAAGAAAAAAGAAGTACCAACAATACAAAGAATGGATATTGAAAGTTGCCAATTTGGCTGAGATGGCGAAGATATCAGCCTTTTGAAAGACAATACGCAAGAAAGATACTTAAAGGAATGGAAAAATGGATTGACTATATTCAACGAGATATCAGACTAAGAGTTATCAGACTGTTTTGAATGATTATGATGTATTATTTTGATTGCTTTTGGGGAAGTTAGGAATTGATGATTGTAGGGGTATAATTAAGTTGGGACGAAAATTTTTAGCATATGTTTGTTTTACTTTTAACTATACCTTGTGCTCCGGAAGTCGGGGGAGGGGGCACGAAGGAGGGGAGGAGGGGGAAAGGGGGAAAAATTTTGTAAAACTTTTTGAATAAAAAAAAAAAAAAAAAAGAAATAACAGCAGGAAACGGAGAATATTAAACAGGTACTTATTTGATTGTTACTTATTTTTATTGTTACAGGGAGGTAATAATGGTTGTGACAAGTGTTACCATTTTTTTGCCAATACTTCTGGACATGTTGTAAAATGTTCCAGTGAGAAGAAGTATTTTTGGATTTAGAAGTGAAATTTTGCAGCTTCCTGTATGCACATGTGCAGGGATATACACAGGCTGGGGTTAAAGAAAAAGTCAAGACAGCAGTCACAATAATGCTATTGAAGCTCTGCTTGTTTGTTATATGAGGTTTTTTTTTTTTTTGCATTTATATCCCGCCCTGCTCCGAAGACTCAGGGCGGCTTACACTATGTCAAGCAATAGTCTTCATCCATTTGTATACTATATACAAAGTCAACTTATTGCCCCCCAACAATCTGGGTCCTCATTTTACCTACCTTATAAAGGATGGAAGGTTGAGCCAACCTTGGGCCTGGTGGGACTTGAACCTGCAATATTGCAAGCAGTTGCTGTTAATAATAGGCTGCATTAGCCTGTTGCCACCAGAGGCCCAGTTGCACATATGATGGTCAACATTTTGACTTTTTGTTACAATATCCTACAGATCTTCTGCACATGCATTTTCATGCTAATTTGTGAACTGAAGATGGAGGTTGGGAACGTATAAATGTCAGTGACAAAAATAGGAAAAGGATCATGTCTACCAAACTGTTTCCACTTCTGTCCAAGAATAGAATAGAGCTAACAGCTATAGAAGAACAATGTTATTAGAAGAAAAGGGCAAGTGGGAGGAATGGAATATTTACCATGTGCTGGATCCACTTCTTACTTTAAGAAGTTCAGGATGATTATATTAGGGGTTACTCTATTTGACATCTATCAAAGTAGTGTAAGCCAGAGTAGGAGGCAGGTGTGGATAGATCATGACTATGCAATCAAAGTCTGAGTCCTGTTTGAGATGGGACTTGATCCAATAGCACAGAGTGACTTCCATGATTCAGGAGGAATTGGAATCTGATTTTTCCACCACTAATTCTCAATTTTATTTTCTACATCACTCTCATTATGAAAGCTTTAAGACAAAACAATGCTGTTTGTCTAATATCATGCAGGATAGAATTAACCCCCCCCCCCAAACTATGAAGATTTCTGTATCATTTGCATCTTTTCTTTTAAAGTCATATTACAATATTTAAGCGAGCTAGTTTGGTGTAGTGATTAAGGCATTAGGCTAGAAACCAAGTGACTCAGAGTTCTATTCCTTCCTTAGGTACAAAGCAGGCTGGCTAATCACTTTCTTTCAGAAAAGAAACAGTGGAAAACTGCTTTCAGAAAGAAACTTGCCAAGAAAATTGAAGGGACGTCAAGTGACCAGGCAGTACCAAGATTCAAACACAACCGAATGGAAGAAAAAAAACTATTTACAATTTAAAGTGAAACTATCTCTCTAAGAAATAATTTAAATACCTTAAAATTCAATACTTTTCTTATCCTGTTCTGGATTTACTCTTCTGGCATAATTTATTAGTACATATTGATTGCTTTATTATGAGAAAGATTAATGTTGAGAATTAGAGTTTAGAGAGTTGTCAACAGTTTGTGTTCAACTGCTTGAATGGAAGCCAAAACTCTTTATCAAATATTTTGGGAGAGAAAATGATCAAAACATAAACAGGATGTGTTGAAACAGCCAACAATGGAGGTAGAAATAAAAAGAATTTCCTATTTACTGCCCTTTCGATGGCCTAATTCTCCTGTTGGAAAAGGTTGTGAAACCTGGTAGTTGTGTTTCTTTACCAGCAAGGATTCATTCTTGAATTTTCAGGATATTGCTGAAATATCCACATCAGTGAACCTTGATCTATAAATACTGTACAATGTTACAAACCTGAAAGGTCACTGACGACTCTCTGAAAATATGCATGCCAATGGCTTGTTGCTGGTATCTGATTAAAGTGACCGTTGAATGGGCTTCCAGCAAGTGTACATTCCCTATCAAAGCTGAGTTGTTTTATGGATAGCCTTCATTCTGCAAATCTACCTTCCCACAGCCACTGAATGCAAACTAACATCAGGTAATAATTCTAGGTACCTCCGGCAAATCATTCAAACATAATAGAAGTGCAGGAATAATGTAACAGATAAATTCAAGGCCCAAGTCAAAAGCCCTTTATGGCTGGTTATTTGCAGAATCAATTTTCAGCTCGGGAAAATAGCCGGTTGTCCCCTTTTGAGAGGTTCTGAAGCACTGTTTTCAGTGATGACGCGCTCTGAAATGACTTTCCATATAAGATTTGTTTGTCTCCAACATTGTCTGCTTTCTGGAAAAACTAAATACTTTTTGGAGGGGATTAACTGTCTTAATTTTTATACTACTTCATTTTATTTTTATACCTTATTAAACAGATTTCTGTGATTGCAGGATTTCATTAATATATTGATAAATCAATAAATTAGAGGCAGAATTTTGATAGTCAGAAGAAAATGTGAGTCTAGCATTTCACAATACAAGCATAACATGCATCTACTAGCCATCACACAGCATAAAAGTCATACGACAAGTGTGAGAAAAATGTGTTACAATTATGATGCAAACCCCAACCTTTATATTGATTTTAAATGATTTTAGTGCTATCATACACAAATGCAGTGCCCCATAACAACAATGCAGACACACATTTCTATTCCATGTGTGTTTGTGTTATGAGTAGTACACATGCTTCCTGATAATCTCTTTTCCTTGCCATGCTAATCTTCAGCATGCAAACATTTAACCTTTTGTTATAAGGCCAGTCTCTAGACAGTTCAGAGACATGTTTCCCTTTTGTCTTCTATTTGTTGGTTTCCACTTTCACAAGTAATTTGTTTCAAAGAATTCAACAACGAATGCTGTTTAATCAAGGTCAAGTAAGAATGCAGGTCACATTCTTAGTGTTCTGCCTGGGTGTGTATACAAGAGAGGAGAACAAGAGGCAGTTTGTATTTTTCCAGAAGAAGGGATTTTCATAGTTGACTGGGGGAGGCAGCTGTCGTGGCTTTTACATGCTGTGAATATTTTAGGACATGTGTGTATGACTCCTATTTCATCTTGATTTATGTTTCCTTTTTTCAGCATTTTCCCTTAATGAAAGTACTGTTGAAGAAGAATAGGTACAGTATATTCTAGATGGGGGAAAAGAGGGGAGGGTATAAGTACAAGGGCTTCTCTGCTGATGACCGTAGGGGTCCACATGACCCCAGTTCATTACAACATTTCGTGACCCTGGGATACCTCCTCCAGAGTTATCTGTATTAATCTCTTTGATATTCGATAGCCTCATAGTCTTCTCCATGTGCCTGACTTTTGCTCCCTCAAAAAGAAAATCTTTGTAGTCTTTTAAGTTTATGTTTGCCAATGAATTGCTTTGCTACACAGTACACCTTTTGAAGACAAAATTGTTGTCTAAACCATCAGGCACCCAGCCAGGGTCCCCTACAAATACACTTTTTTCCCTTGCAGATGGTCTTAAGTCTGAAATTTCATTGAATAACAACAGTATGCATATTATTAACTTCAGCTGGATTTATAAAGAAAAATGCAAATGCAGAGTTAGAAAAATAGATAAACAGGTATTAAAATAATTATTGCAAGGAAAGGCAGCAATTTTGTAGATAAACTCAAATAGTTGTGCACTTAAAGCATAGACTGAGCTTTAGATATTAAATGTGCTCTTTGTTTTCATGAAAAACAATATCAGCGCAAATAACAGCAGACAAAGAGTCTGACAATTTGTAATTAGCAGGACAGCAGCGATGGGAAATAAAATTTTAATCATGAAAATCCATCATTTAAATCTACTATTTGCAACCAGAAAAACTTTCATTTTCATTTTCATGATAAGTAATAAGTTTTAGAAGTGCATTTTTATTTACATTACATTACAAAATAATCACTCCCACTTGCTACTAATTAAATTCCCTAATGACTGCTCTTTGTATTAAGTCATATGCTTGTAAAAGAAGCACTGAATGTCATGTCTTTTTTTTCCACCTGCTTTGTCATTATTCTTTATATACTTTTCTTAATCTTTATTACATTCCATTACTATCTCTACTCTGTGTCAATTATTACTATCATGGCTTGTGCTCTCACTTCATATTAGGCTCCATAATTCCAGCAGGAAACTATGGACACTTGACATTCATACACTGCAAGAAACTAGCTTTTAACTAAACAAACTTTTCGTTCATATTAAGTATGAACCCAAAACATGTTATACTTTCTTATTCCGAAAATGTACATCAATGCAGTATTTTCTTTAAATGTTTAATAGATGTTTCTAATAGGATGTACCCAGCGGTGAAATCCAGCGGATCGTTCCAGCTCATGCGAACCTGTAGGGCTCCGCCCACCCACTCGGATATCATTACATTCTGTTTTTACCCTCTGTGCATGCGCAGAAGAGGCACATGCTCACAGTTCTGAATCGGTAGCGAAGGTAAGTGCATTTCACATCTGGATGTACCCACTGCCCAATTCTACATAAGATCATTCAATAGTTACTATTATGTTGAAAGATGTCATACTCAGGTTTACTTATTAGATTTAATATCAGCCTTTCATTCAGGTGCTCAAAGAAGCGGAATAATGCTGCTTCCTCCTGTTATTCCTTCGTAACAACTGTATGTGGCATGTACAAGAGGGTGACTCATCTAAAATCATGCAGTAAAACTTCCATGGTTGAGGATGGATTAGAACCTGGGTCTCCCACTCTCAATCCCTGACTGAATTTAGAACCAAATAACATGTTTTCCCAAAATAAGATCCTGTCTTATATTTTTTGAATCCTGAAATAAGAGCTTGGCCTTATTTATGCACTCAAAAGCCCAATTGGGCTTATTATCAGGAATCTCTTATTTTGGGAAAACAGGGTAATATGTTATATTAAATCCAGAGCATATAAGTAGTTTTGCTTCCTTTGTTTCCTTTGTTAAGTAGAGAGAGGTCAGAATCAGAACTGTGTCACTTGACTACATCCCAATCGTGCCCACATATGTTTGTACAATGCTATGTTGTACAATGCTATTTAGAATATGCATTTAAAATATAAAAGATTTGTTCCTTATGTATTTAAAATAACTTGTTGTTTGGCCTCTAGATTTGTCTCCCCAGGATCTCTATGAACTGATATTTATTGTAGTTTGTTCTCCATTTTCTCTCTTCCAGATGGAACTTTGACATATTAAGAGACCGTCATTTCTTAGTTCATGCCTATCATACAGTAAAAAACTTATAAGTGCACTTCTGTAGATAAAAAAATCTACAACAAAATTATATGTGAATTTTCTTGGAAAAGAGTATTCATTATTGTATGAAGGTTTGAGTACTGGATCCAAAATATTAATATAATTTTTGATATTTTATGAACTCTTTATTTACACCTCTCTGTTGTGAAATCAACAGAATTATTTAATCTGAATAAATCAAATCAGCTAAAAACTAAACAGGACCAAAATCATATGATGCATTTTAAATGAAAGATATATTTGATTCCTTCTTTAACTGTATCTAATGTAGCAAAAATTAATATAATATTTTCTAAAAATAAAAAAGGATATGACTTGGATTTAGGCCCCTCCCACATACAAGACACTGTACCGGTATCAATCAATGCTACAGCCATGTCCTCATAGCAGCACTGGGCCACATGCAGGACTTCCCAAATTGAGCTGCTGCACCAGAAGAAATACTACAAAGTTGCAACTTTCCTCAAAAAGTGGAACCAATGATTTCCAATTGGTTGAAAATCATTGGTTCCAATGGGTGGAACTTCTACCAGCGACTGCTCAGAGTTTCCCCTTCCTTTCTGAAATCAAGGTGCCATTAAAACACCAGTTTTCTCATTATTCCCAATCAATCTTAGGGAATATTTGGTCACTTTTTAACACACCGGACATTTTTCCCTTGTCACAAAAGTAAATGCAGACCAATAAAAATTAAGTTGGAAAATTAAGTTGGCTGGAGGGGGTGCTGTTGTTTTTGTGCTCCCCACTGAGTTGAAACAAACAGTGGACTTCACAAAGAGTTTTGAGCACTAGTAGGACTGACATGAGTGCAATTGTGAGGACTTTGATGATGAAATAAAGCTTGTGTGCAAGATGTCTGAACTACCTATAATCTCTTTTTGTCAGGAGCTTCAGCAGGAAGATGGCCAGAATCTCAGTATATTTTCTCATAAAGGTAAATTATTTGCTATGCAAAAGGGCCTTCTCTGAAATGATACTCTGGTAACTGAATGTTCTCTGGTAGATTTATTCTAATAGTAAGTTAAGATCTAGATCAGGGATGTCAAACTCAATTTCATTGAGGGCCACATCAGAGCTGTGGTTGACCTTGGGGGGCTGGCCGGGGATGGCCGACTGGGTGAACGTGCCTGACTGAGTGGGCATGGCCAGCTTGATGCCACTCCCCAAACTGCTGACATGTTTCCTCTTCGCATTGGGTAGACCAGGATGGCCCATGAGCCGGATCAACCACATCACAAGCTGCATTTGGCCCACGAGCCTTGAGTTTGACACCCTGATCTAGATATTTATTATAATTGTATTTTTATTGCAGTTTATTTCTTTTTAATTATTATATTGTCTCCTCCCCTCTTTTAGTAATACAAAAAAAAATTTCAGAGATTTCTGGGGAAGCATATTTGAAAGATTTAGCAAAAAAATGTCCCTCTATGGTTTAAGCAACATGACAAAGGAAATTTGTTAGTATCTATCTTGATTGAAAATCTACACTCAATTATTGTATTTTGTTTTGAAAGATTCATCTGAAGAAAAAGATTCATCTGAAGACTTGTTCCTTTGCAAAGCTCTGTATAACACTGCTTATTCTGAAACGGAAAGTGTAATGGGTCTATGTTGTGTATATGAGTAAAAATGAGTTTACATAGAGAAATGTACTAAGCATACAGCTCCCACACACACCTATTATCTTTCTATATAAAACATTCAGATTTAGCCTCTTTCACCACTGACTGTGCTCTCCGATACTGTCTCACAAAAAGCTTTGTAAGAAAACAAACATTAGTTTTTTTCTATAGCTCTTTTTTTAAAAAATTAAAAGCCTGGATAGAATGAGATTCATGTTGACTCTGCACATTCCTAATCTCAATATTGATATTTCTGTCATATTGCAGGTATTCTTTTATGCTTTTATGAAGATGTGTTTTAATGATGGTGTCATACTCTGGGATCTACTGAAACAGAAGTAAGTTTTAAAAATTACCCAAGTCAATAATTCACAAATAAAACCAATTTTCTTTTCTTCTCTGATATGCCCAACAGGAACAGCTGTTCCCTCTATACCAGTGATGGCTAACCTTTTCCGAACCGAGTGGCCAAAGCTCTGGCATGCAAACCCGCAGGATGCAATGCGTGCATGGCCCCCATGCATGCACCCCACCCCATGCATGCGCCCCACCCTTGCGAATGCATGCATGCGCCACACTCCGTGCATGCATGCGCTCTGTGCATGCGCCTGTCCCCCCACCTGCGCATGCATGCCCCCACATCGCCATGCCCCCATGCATGTGTGCCCCTGCATGCCCCACACCTCCCATGCACAGCAGAGATCCAAGACCAGCTGGCTGGCGGGAGGTGCGTGCATATGTGCAGCAGAGCTGAACTGGGAGACGGCTCATGTGCCATCAGAGAGGTGCTGCATGCCACGCCTGCACATGTGCCACAGGTTTGCCATCACGACTCTATACCATAATACATTTCATTTCAGCATTTCTTTCACCTGTGCAGTTATGTCAAGTCTCTCTGAGAAATGAGACTCGAGGGCTGTTCCCACTTTTTCATAAGGAGTCTAGAGAGATGTTACAGTAGCCACGAAGTGGTCACTAAGAATGACTTTGCTGCCATGGCAATTGATTCCATTCCAGCCCTGTAATTTTTCTTCTAGTTGCTATGTTAAAAGTCTCACTTGGAATGAAGATTTTCAATATGATAGCTGACCTTTGCAGAGTAACTGTTTCTAAATGTTGTTGACTGGGCAGAGATCCGTTGCTATGGGAAGCTGTTTCCGCAGCATCACCATGGTGACAAAATGAATTTTCTAGCCACCTCCCATAGGATTCAATAGTTCTCTGAGTAAATTTTTATACAACTAGATCTGGAAAACGGAGAGGAAATGACATCCATGAATCAACTTAAGGCAAAAAAGTGATGCTGATGTAGTAGACAATAAAATGGTTGGGCCAGAAACACTTAGGCGTTTTAACAGAGAGCTGGAAGCCTGAATCGAAAGACCTTCTGCTGGTCTCCTGTCTTTTCCTCCTCAGTAAATTATTTTGTGGGAAATAAAAGAGACAGAGCACAAGATAATGCAAAGGAAATCAATTATGTCTGGATCTCTCCTTCCACCCTGTACAATTTTATAAACGATTGCACAGTAGACATTTCTTATGAAAGACTTCTAATCTCAATTCAACAATAAAGCTCAGTGTAGAAAGGTGAACTTGTCACAATATCACTTGTTAGGTACATCACAGAAATGTGAAGAAGAAAAAATTAGGTGAAGTGAAATGAAATAAAATTGTGAAAACAGAATGCAGTAATCTGCCCATAATCTTACTATATTTATATGAAAGAAATAATAGGCACTGCTTTTGCTTATTTATCTTTAAAATGAGAAGGTGATTTTAGGTTCACTGAGAATAAAGAAATGAAGGAAGGGAAGTTTTGATCTAACTTTTGTATGTGGAAGGATCAGGATGTCTTCATCTCTGAGCCAGTTTCCTTTCAGGTAAATAAGGTAGCTCAGTGGAGACAAAGTAGGATATTTATGTCAAATACTGTACATTAGAACAGTGATGGTGAACCTTTTAGACACCAAGTGCCCAAACTGCATGCGCGCACATGCCCAAACTGAAAGGTGTGCACACACACAAATATGTGCCTGCACCGACATGCATGAACATGTGCGCATACACAGCAGAGACCCAAAGACCAGCTGGCCGGCGGGAGGTGGGGCATCCCAACACCGGCAGTGCAGCAAGAGGTAAGATCTTTTGTTTCATGAGCTTCTGTTTCGCCGGTTTGCAGGAAACAGAAGCTCATGAAAAAAATGCCACGGAGATCTGACCTGGGGTGAGGGCCCGCGTGCCGACAGAGTGGGCTCTGAGTGCCACCTCTGGCATGCGTACCATAGGTCTGCCATCATGGCATTAGAAGAACAAATGTGAATACTTACAGCAACAACTGGTAGGTAATATCCAGGTTAACAATGACCTGAAAGTCCTACACATATCACCTTGCTTCAAAATTATTTGGGTCTTCAATTTTCAGAGCAAAGCAGCATATAGAACAAATCAGATTTCTGGGTGGTTATACAATTGTTTTCAGCAAGAGCTCCTAGTGTAACATATCCAACATACCTTTAAAAAACCTTTTGTTTTTTATTTGTAGAAATACATTTTCTTATTTTCTTTGTTCATTGAGCTAATCTATTGATATGTGCAGATGCTTGTAATATTTTCATAACCATATTCAAGATAAGAATGAAAAGTGCTGTTTCTTGTGGAATATATAATATAGTAGAACTGATCAAAGGATTATTGGAGGAAGAGGTATATATTAAATTGGAATTGACCATTAGACTTGGTACCATCTATATAATATACATTGATTCAAATTATATAATTGTCACAAATGATGTAAAAATGTCAATTACATAATTACACATAAGACATAAACTGAGCAAGTGATATAACAGGACACTTCTCTGTATTTCAGGTATGGAGTATGAATGCAGATTTGGTCTGTGACATCTGAAGTCCAGTGAATGGAGGTCAAGAGAATCGAAATGTTATTATATTACTAAATTAGTTGGCTGACAACAAAGTATGCTATTTTTGAGTCTGAGCTACCCTTCATGTAGGAATAGAGCAGAGAGTAGCTTCAAGAAGGGTAACATTGGGGGAAAATCTGCCACTGTCCTACGTGGACTACTAGGTACCAATTTTTCCTCATTCTCTATCAGCCATTATTGAGGAACAAGGAGCATTATCATTAATTATTCAGTACTTCCCCTATTGAGCTAGCTATGCATTATAGTTCATTCTCCCAGAAGTAGAGCACCATTAAGAGGAAATAAGAGCATATAATGTTTGTAGAAACCTGAGTCATTTTGAATAATAAGATATACAGAGTTTCTGCCACAGCAAATGTTACAATATTGAACTTAAAAATAAACTACAAGAATTAGGGATAACAATATTTAGGCTCATACACAATAAATGCTGACTCAGAAAAAATTAACATAAATCTCAATTTATCCCATCCATGGTTAGAAATAATTACAGTTTAGGGCACTTCCACACCACCAGCATTTTCCATTCCCACATAAATGCTTTCTGGAACTGATTTGCAAATGTCTTCACTTATGATGATATTAAAACAAAGAGCCAAGCATCTTCACTATTTTCGCCTTCAGCTGATCAACAGAAGTATGTGAAGAACATCTAGGGTCCCACCAACATCTGCAATCATGCACAGACACAGACACAAATATACATACCCTGCCTTACAAGGACAAATAAAAGAAAAATATCCAATGCTCCAATTCTATGTCCCATAAAAAAGAAATGCTGTTTAGATATGTACTTGTGGGTTTTCAGGACTGTCCACAAGATCACTCGAATAAAAAAGAAGCAGGATTTCACTCACATGGTTGCAACTGCCATTTTGACTTATTTTGACAACTCTGACCATCTCTGATGTCTCTGTTGGTTTTGACAATTTGCAAAATGGAAACCAAAAAGTGGGAGGTTTATAGGAAACTATGTAAAGGAAGGCCAATTGTAACATATGCAAATAAAAGGGCCAAAAGGATCTAGAGTCTTCCTGGTTGCTTGGCTGCCATGCTCCTGCTATGTTTCAAAACTTCTGTGAGTTCTTTTTTTTAAACAATAGCATCCTGGCAATGTTGCAACCAACTGATTTTCTCAAAGCCTATCACACCTGGATTAGAAAAAGAGGTAAATTTTAAACCTTGAATGTAGGAACAGATGAATTTCAAGAATGGGATGATGAATTTTTATAGTGAGGGAGATGAGCAAAAAGAGGGAGATAAATATTCTTAGTGCTGGATGGGGTGGCACTGCAACCTGGGAGTTCTCCTGGACTCAGGACTTCTGCTTGAAAAACAGATCTAGCAGTCATGGGTAGAAGGCAGTGGTGGGATTCAGCCAGTTCGCATTACTTCGGGAGAACCGGTTGTTAACTTTCTGAGCAGTTTGGCAAACTGGTTGTTGGAAGAAATCATTAGGCCAGAGAACCAGTTGTTAAATTACCTCAATCCCACCACTGGTAGAAGGGCTTTTGCAATTGTTCCCTTACTATGGTAAAACATTTTCCTCTCTTATTTTACATGCTTTTAAAATAGTTTTTATAATTTTAATAATTATTGTTTTATGTGTGTTGGTTTTCTTTTTAATTGAGGGTTGCACACTGCCTAGAAACATTTCTTTGTGAGATCGGTGATTATATAAACATGATAAATAGATAAAATTCTTAAAATTGCTATAGACAAATGAACCTTCATAACATCTTCAAACCTGCAATGATTAAAATGAGGTTTAAGCCATTTGAACTTTAACCAATTTGGTATGGAAAAAGAAAGGTCTTACCTACCTGTATTTTGCTATATATATATTTTAAAAAGTATAAAGTTTCATGGAACTGGAAAGCAATCTCAGTAAAACTGATTAGAAAAAAATTATTTTTAAATTACTCATCCAATTTTATAGAGAATACACTTCCAAAATTAATTTCACAGGAGAAATTATGGAGGGTAAGTAGTTCAAACTGATTTTGGCATAGCTTTGTTCTCTATAGCACTTCAATTCAGAATGAGATTCCTATGAAGAATTCCAATCGCTTTCTGGAGTCTGACTATTGGAGAATATCAGTATTAGAATATATGCATGTATGCACAATGAAAGGGGCGGAAAGTGCCTTAGTACAAGAAATAATCCTACATTAATTATTAAATTAATGTCTTAGTGGTCATTTGGACACTTTCTACAAAACATAGATCATGTTATTTTACAATAAACATAAATTATATATAGTTAACTTAATTAGTAAAATTAATTAATGCGACTTGTCCCTTAACATCACACTTGATTCTTACTATGCTACAGAGCCCTGACTACAACATCGCTCATGCGAAGTTAACCACACTGCTATCATGGGCTACCTCTTGCACATATCCTCTCATCTTCCTGGGTGACCTTAATCTACCTTCTATTAACTGGATAACAAATGAATGTACAACTGAACCCATCCATACTACACTATACAACGCTGTTACAAACCTTGGTCTAGAACAACTAGAACTAATAATACAAGACTCAACAACTGCCTTGACCTCATCTTCTGCAACAACACAAACTCAATTTATGGACTACAAATAAAAGAACCCTCTTCCAACAGCGACCACAGCTTGATAGACTTTTGTCTCAATATATGCCCTTACATAAATCGTCATAATAATGGTATTCCAAACTACAATTTCAAAAAAGCCAACTATGATCTTATAAACCAGCGGTCACCAATTGTTGGTCCATGGACCACTGGTGGTCTGTGAGAATTTTGGTGGTTCGCAGAAAAATTATTTGCATTGTTTATATTGCACTAAATCAGGGGTCCTCAAACTACGGCCCCTGGTACAGATACATGCCATGAACATTTGTCTTGCTGCAGAGAGTCTCCTTCTTCAGGGTCTTTTTGTGTGGGTTGGAGGGAGGCAGAAATTCCGACTTAGGGTCTGCTTCAGCCTCCTGGTGCAGGGCTTTGGGTGAAGGCTGAAGGGAAGTGCCACTGGTGGCAAGGAGCCGGAGGACCTTCTTCCAGTGGGACTGCATCATGGCCTGGAACTGGCTGACCATCTCAGCCTGCTGAGCCTCCAGGCGCCGGTACCTGGCCTTGCACTCCCGCAGGTCTTCCCTCTGCTTTGAAAGCCTATGCTTGTAGTCCTCAGTGAGGTGCTTCTGCTGAGCCTCCTTCTCGGTCAGATCCAATTTGAACTGAGCCAGCTGTTTTGCCAACTCTTTCTCATGGTGGCTGCTTAGCTCCAACAACTGCTTCCTATTGAGGCCCTAAGGAGCCCGGCTGGGGAGCAAGGAATTGGGCATGCCCAACCAGTCACATCACCACCTAGCCACACCCACCCAGTCAGTCATTTGGCAGATCATATTAATGGTCCACAGGATTTAAAATTATGAATTTAGTGGTCCCTGAGGTCCAAAAGGTTGGAGACCCCTGTTATAAACTACGACCTCTCATTTCTTGACTGGCAAAATCTGTTCTCAACCTGCATCACTGCAGAAGACCACTATAAAGTTTTCCTACTTGAAGTCAATAGAGTCATTAATCTTTACATACCACAAACCACCACCAAAACCAGAAAAAACAAATTACCCATATCAATAAAAAAACTTCAATCCAAAAAAAAAATCCCTCTGGAGAAGAAACAAAAAGGGCTATGTAGCAAATTTCAAAAACCGCTACAGAAATATATGCAATCAAATAAAAACTGAATGCACCAATTACCACACCAAGCAAGAAGAAGACCTCTTGCGCACAAATTCCAATCGTGCTCTTTAATAGTTTTGTGAACAACAAACTTAAAGACTCGAGATCCATCCCACCACTAAAAGATTCTCACGGCAAAGAATATAATGATGAAACAGTTAAAGCAAACCTCTTCAACACATTCTTTGGCACAGTCTTTGTTAACTAATAGTAATGACTTATACCTGACATTCCCCAATCATACCAACAATGAGTACAACAACCCAACACATATAGATTTCACAGAAGATGATGTTGAAAAGCTCTTATAAACTAAACCATCCCTATCTATTGGACCTGATGGACTATGTGCATGCTTCTTAAAAAAGATTTCCACTAATATAGCAGAATCCCTAAGCATAATTTTTGAACAAGCTTTCATGACCAATTCCCTTCCCAAACTTTGGTCACTTGCCACGGTCATCCCTATCTTCAAAAAAGCAGACCCCAGCCTAGTTGAAAATTACAGACCTATCTCTTTGTTGTGTCACCTGCAAAGTAATGGAATCTATCATCACCAATCCATTACCCTCCATCTAGAAACAAACAACCTACTCTCTAATAAACAATTTGGTTTCAGAAAAATTATCATGTAATTTACAACTTCTTCATCTTCAAAACCTGTGGAGCTACTGTATGTTGGACTGAAGAAGAATAGGAACCATCTCAAAGTTATCTAATGAACTCAGTAGACAAGTGGGGACTTGGATTTCAGTATCCTAGGTTCTAGCCAAAGACTTCTATCACTACACTAAGGTTTCAGTGTTAGTAATGGAAATATAATCTGCTGGTTTTCTAAGGGATTTGTATACCTTTAAAATATATTAATAATAATAATAATATAATAATAATATTTTAATTTGTATACCGCCCTTCTCCCGAAGGACTCAGGGCGGTGAACAGGCAGATAAAATATAAATACACACAATAATTTAAAAACAACCCTTAAAAAACTAATTTAAATGCCCAAAACGTTAAAAAACATACTCCCCTGTAAAATAACACAATTTTAAAACCCATCCAATAAAAATAAAAAATCAGGCTAGTCCAGCCATATGAAATAAATAAGTTTTAAGTTGCGAAAGGTCCTAAGGTCAGGTAATTGTCAAGTCCGAGGGGAAGTTCGTTCCACAGGTCGGAGCTCCCACAGAGAAGGCCCTCTGGGGCCGCCAGTCGACACTGTTTGGCTGACGGCACCCTGAGGAGTCCCTCTGTGGGAGCGCATCGGATGATGGGAGATAGAAGCCGGCAGTAGGCGGTCCCGTAGATAGCCCGGTCCTAAGCCATGGAGCGCTTTAAAGGTGGTAACCAATACCTTGAAGCGCACCCGAAAGCAACAGGTAGCCAGTGCAGTCTGCGAGGATAGGTGTTATGTGGGAGCCCGAGACGCCCCTCAATAACCCGCAGAGCCGCGTCTGAACTAGCTGAAGTCTCCGGTGCTCTTCAAGGGGAGCCCCATGTAGAGAGCATTGCAGTAGTCCAGGCGAGAGGTAACAAGGGCATGAGTGACTGTGCATAAGGCATCCCGTGGAAGAACTGGCGGATCAGGCGAACCTGATAAAATGCTCTCCTGGAGACGGTCGCCAAATGGTCTTCAAAGGACAACCGCCATCCAGGAGCACGCAAGTTGCGTACCTTCTCCATCGGGCCAATGATTCACCCCGACAGACAGCCGCATCTGCAGCTGACTGTACCGAGGTGCCGCATCCACAGCCACTCCGTCTTGGAGGGATTAAGTTTGAGCCTGTTCCTCCCCATCCAGACCCGCACGGCTTCCAGACACCGGGACAACACGACAGCTTCACTGGGGTGGCCGGGTGGAAAAGTACAGCTGAGTGTCATCAGCGTACAGTTGGTATCACCCCAAAGCCACTGATGATCTCACCCAGCGGCTTCATATAGATGTTGAACAGGAGGGTGAGAGAATCGACCCTGTGGCACCCCACACATGAGGCACCTTGAGTCGATCTCTGCCCCCTGTCAACACCGTCCTGCGTCCGATCAGAGAGGTAGGAGGAGAACCACCGATAAACGGTGCCTCCCACTCCCAACCCCTCCAACCGGCGCGCAGCAGGATACCATGGTCGATGGTATCAAAAGCCGCTGAGAGGTCTAATAGGACCAGGGCAGAGGAGTAACCCCATCCCTGGCCCTCCAGAGATCATCCACCAGCGACCAAAGCTGTCTCCGATTGTATCCGGGCCGGAAGCCTGGAACGGGTCTAGATAGACAGCTTCATCCAGGTACTGGGTAGCTGACATGCCACCACACTCTACAACCTTCGCCCGTGAAAGCGAAGATTGAGACTGGCCGGTAGTTCCCTAAAACAGCTGGGTCCAGGAAGGCTTGAGGAGGGGTCTCACCACAGCCTTTTCAAGGCCGCTGGAAAGACCCCTCCCGCAGAGAAGCATTTGTAATCCCCTGAGCCAGCTCGTGTCACCTCCTGAGTAGCCAGTACTAACCAGGAGGGCACGGATCCAGTAAACATGTGGTGGCGTCAGCCTGCCCAGCAACCTGTCCATGTCCTCGGAGTCACAGGATCAAAGTCATCCCAAACCACCTCCAAGACGGGCCTCGAACCTCGCCTGATCTACCCAATTTTGATCCAATCCGTCCCGAAGCTGAACGATTTTGTCGTATAGATAACCGTTAAACTCCTCGGCACGCCCTTGTAGGGGGTCCTCCCGCCCCTCCTGTTGGAGGAGCGAGCGGGTCACCCGAAACAGGGCGGCCGGGCGGTTATCTGCCGACCCAATGAGGGAGGAAACGTAGGAACGCTTAGTATAATATTAGTTTTAATATTAATATTATTAGTTTTAATATTAATATTAGTTTCAATGATGAATGGAAGAATTTATGTGCTCATTTTCATTCTTGCTAATAAGTACATTATCTTATAGTTTTACATAAAGCTACATAATGTTTTACATAAAGTTTACCAGCACTTGGTGAATTTGTTAGAAGCATCTGCCTCTTTTGGACTTGTGTGTGACAGGGTAAAACTTCACCCTGGCTCTCTTTGCTTGCCCTCTGCAAATGCCACTGCTAGATTTTATTTTACTTCTGTTACATCACTATCTAACAGTATTCATATTGGAGAAATTCAGGATTTTTCCCATGAACGATCTATTGGTTTACCTACTTTTTATAATTTTTTTCCAAATCCCCATTACTATTTTTATTGGGATTTGGTTATCTTAGAATTGCATTCCCAAACAAATACTTTAACTAGCACAGAGAGTGATATCTCTATCTGCGAGGAAGATTCCACAAGTGGAAATAGCATGTGACAGTTTCCCCACACAAGGTGAGGCCTTTTATGTTCACGTGTATATAATCTGTGAGAATTTTTGTTTTGAGTTGAAGCACGTCCCTCTTAAGTATGCCAAGCAAACAATGCTGCTGTTTCACATAGTTTAACCAGAATAGACCGTTTTCCTCTATTTGTAGGTTTTCCGTTTTTTCTTTTGCTGTATTTTTAAACCAGATGCTTATTTATCTTGAGGAACAGAAGTCCAGAGTCACACGTTTTCTTGAAAAGGGTCTTTGTGCCCCAACTGATTAGTAACGGGAAGCTAAAATATTGCTTGAGGCTGATAGGGATGTCTCAAGCTTCAAAGTAAGTATTTTCCATGTCTTCTGTTTATTTTGAAATTTCCAGAGCCCAAGTTAACTCACTGCGATGGAAAATGCATTGGTAATTAAGCTATATTTTTGGACTTTGTTTCCAAATGTCCATATGTTCCATACTTTTAAACCTGAAGTAAATTGTTTGTATTAAAATTTACTATAAGAAATGCTTTTTGGAGGCGTTTATAAGCACTAAATTATTATGGCAAAAGTAAATAAAATAATAGTCTTGCCAAAAATATCTTCCAGTTTCTGTGTTGGTTTTTTTTTTACCTACTGAAATATTTCTATTGTTCTGTGTCATTCTTATTGTGCTATTTAATTTTTTAAAAGAAACCAGAAGTGTTTTAGGGTTACTGTTCTTTTCTGCAATGCTCTTTCTATTCCTCCTCTCTTCAAGGGTTCCTAATCTGAAAACAGCCCAAACATGGGCTTTGCTCATGGTATATCATCTTGGAAGCCACCAGGTGCATATGCCCAACATGAAAATAAACAAGCAGTAAACCAGGCAAGACTCTGAGCATTTCTAAAAAAAAAGTTTTAAGATCTTTTCCCACTGTTTTTAAATTTTGGGTTGTCCAACTCAGAACCAATTTATAATAACTGAGTTGAGTACCCCTCCATTCCAGCATCACTTCTTCCCCAGCAAGAATTCCGTAGATCCATTATTTTTACTAATTACTTTAGTTATGACATGCTTTCCATAGAGACGTTTCCATTCAGTGAGAATAATTGCTTCTTTCATGCCAAACTAAATAATTATGACACATCTGACAGCTGATTGTGTATATACCAGTGATTTCCAATTTGATTTTCCATCACCATATAATTCTCTAGCAAACAGCATCTGCCTAGCATTTATAAAGTAGAATAATTGGCAACAGTGATATCTTGGGGGCTTAAAACTATTGGGTGGTGGTAGTAGAGCAGCAGTCTCCAATCTTTCTGACTCCATGACCCAGCATCAGAAATTAGCAGTAGCTGGGGGGAGGGGGATGGTTTTGTACATGCAATCTAGCTTCTGCACATGCTTTCTTAGAAGTTTTTCCTGATTGCTTGCCACTTGCGTTAATTGGTTTCTAATGGGCCACAGATTGGTAGTAGTTCTTGGCTGGGAGGTTGATGAGGACCCCTGTAGCAGAGGACTCATACTCCAGCCATTTACCCTCTCCCATTCAATTTTTGGAAAAGTCCCTGCATTTTTCTTAGCAAGTTGTTTCAGAAGCCCCCTTGCCCCCTTCCTAGGGCTAACAGAAAGTGACTGGCTCAAGGTCACCCAGCCAGCTTTGTGCCTAAGGTGGGACTAGAACACATGGTGTCCCCTTTCTAGCCTGGTAACTTAACCACTACACCAGACTGGTTCTCATTCCAGCCTTTGCTCTCCTTCAAAATGGCCTTTCAGATGTATATTCCCTTTTGTAAAGTTTATCTCTGAAATGTAGAATTAGCAAAATTAGGCACAATTTAATTGACCTGACTGCAGAAAATACAAGAATAATGTCTGTAAAACATATTAAGACCTGAAAACTAAACACCTCATTCTTATCTGAGAAAGCATATGGCCCAAGATAGTTTGCTGAATCAGTTTTCCATTCTTTTAGAAGCTTAGCTGTTCTGAACAGTATGCATCCTAAGAAAATAGCCATCTATTTAGAAGAATTCTCTTAGCAGTGTGTAATGTTTTGATAGAAATCCAAAGATTTCTGATGTAAACTATTTTACAGTCTGGAATATTTTTTATCTTTCAAAGGCTGAACTGCATATTACATGTAGCCAGATATATCTATAAATATTGTGTAACACAATATTAATTTACACTATATAATAATTTGTTCTTTCTGACATAATGGATTAGCAATTTCTCAGATACATGATTCAGTAGAGGAATGGAGAGACTAATATCTATTACTCTGACAGTGTTGGTGTGTTCAAATTCCAATTCCTTAGCTCCTTTTCACATAATAAGGGAAATATTTGAATGGAGAAAGTGTGACACTGAGACTGAAGATGGCTTCACTGGCTGTAAAACTTTATAGCTCTGAAAGAACTAGTAAGATATTAAGAACTTATTAGAGCAAGCAAAGTTTCATACAGCTGCTGGTCCAACATTCCAGGAGGTCAAAAGAAAAATTAGATGCCCACAATCAGGTACTACTCATAATCAGTAATGAGCTGAAAGTTGTAAATGGTCCACAAAATGAAACTGTCATCCCTTAGTTTGATAGATATGGGGGAAAAAAGAAACCACTCCTATCCTGGGGTCATTACAAAAGCTAGTGAAAAGAAAACAACCAATGTAATCATGCATATATGACAAGAAATGACAACACCTGGAGTACTATGAATATGTGAATAACACTGTTCTCCATGCATTTGTAGAAAAACTACAAAAAAGAGAAGAGTCAGCCTAGAGCTTTCCTGTAAGAAAGTCTGTAGCATTTAGGATTTTTTTTTATTTAAAAAAAAGAGTAAAGACAAGTAAGGTGTTATGGTAAAGCACAGAAATATATAGAGATTTTTTTTGTCCCACTCCTCTGATCACAACAAAATACTTTATGCCACCAGACTTGAAATCCTGGGTTTAGAAAATTCTACTCCATCGCCTTCGGCATGACCTGAGTATAACTCATAAAATCATCTGCTACAATGTCCTTCCTGTCGAAGACTACTTCAGCTTCAATCGCAACAATACACGAGCACACAATAGATTTAAACTTAATGTGAACCGCTCCAATCTTGATTGTAGAAAATATGACTTCAGTAACAGAGTTGTTAATGCCTAGAATGCACTACCTGACTCTGTAGTCTCTTCCCAAAATCCCCAAAGCTTTAACCAAAGACTATCTACTATTGACCTCACCCCATTCCTAAGAGGTCTGTAAGGGGCGTGCATAAGAGCACCAGCGTGCCTACCGTTCCTCTCCTAATGTTCCCTTTGACTGTATCCAATTCGTATGGTTATTTCATGCTTATACTTATATATACTGTTGTGTTTGACAAATAAATAAATAAAAATAAATAAATAAATAAAATAACAACTCTCCATCATTTATTAAAACTAAAAATGTAAGAGAACGTAAAGTGAATAAAAATAAATAATTTTTATACCAATTTTGATCACTTTAAAAGGTATCTATCTATACCATGCTTTTCTATCAATTTGATCATCAAAAGGCTTACAACACTATACAAAATACAATATTTAGACCAAACATACAGTAAATTCAAAATAGAAATAAAAGCAAGCTAATAATATGAAATAAATTAACAATCAAAACAAACCATTAAAAGCCTGGTGGAAGATATGTTTGATTTTAAGCAACATCTAGCATTTTCCTAATTGATAGGAGGGCATGTGCCAAATATATGAAGCTACTTCATTCTACAACCCGGGATCTACATAAGAAAATGGCATCTCCTATCTACACAACAGATGAGCCCTTAGCACAAGGCTTCCCTTCAAAACAGCACTCCTGATTTGAGCAACTATGCCTTCTAAATCTAGCTTGCTTCCCTCAAATGCAGTTATGGATATTTGTCCTTCCCATATCTCCACAGCAAAATTTAACAGTCAAGCTAGCCAATCTCTCTATTGGGAGTGACAGCTTCACTTGAGTTAGCTAAATAACTTGGAAAGATAAGCAGGAAGAGAGATTGAAAGGCTAAAATGAGCAAGTATTTTCTCTCTGTTTTCCCTTCCCACTTGTTTTTAGAAAACTGGAAGAGAGAAGAATTAAGCATCTGAGCAGCCAGACAGAGGGCAGATTCGGCATGGAAACTGTCAGTTTGCAATCACTGTTTTAGAAGCATGACATACACAGTACCACATTTGACAGAATATGCATCAAGTAAGAAATATATTCTCACATATAGGTGAATAAAATATGTTTAATCAATGTGCAAATACTGCTTCCTTTTTAGAAGCATTTAACGTGTTGCATGAAACATTCCTGCCAAATAGAAAGAAGGATCACTGAAGAATAATTATCAGAAAAGGATCATTTACAAATATAATGTTCCTAGATTTTTTTTAAAAAAAGCATTAAATTTAAAATGAGTTGAATATATGCAGTTTGATTTTTTTTTTTTTGTTTACATTTATACCCCGCCCTTCTCCGAAGACTCAGGGCGGCTTACAATGTATATGTGATGTGATGATCTATCAAAATGAAGGTTGATGTGATCCAAAACAGATCATTCTGTTTCCCACAATTTAATCTGGAAAACAAATGTTCAGTTAATCCTTAGTGATTTCTGATTTATATTATCAGCAATCTGATAATTATTATATTATAAGCAATCTTACTGTTGCATCAGAAGAATAGAATAGAATAGAATAGAATAGAATAGAATAGAATAGAATAGAATAGAATATAGAAGAATCTAGAAGGAACCTTGGAGGTCTTCTAGTTCTGCTTGAGTAGGAGAACTTATACTATTTCAGATAACTGTCTAGTCCAGGAGTGTCAAACTCAATTTCATTGAGGGCCACATCAGGGTTGTGTTTGACCTTAAGGGGTTGGGTGGGCATGGCTGTGGCAGGTGTGGCCAGCCTGATGTCAATCATACTGGGGATGTCTGTGGTGGTCCGGGTGGAGCTGGGGGGTGGGGGATTGTCTCCAGCAGATGAGAGTGAGACCAGGGAAAGTGCCAGACCCGTGTCCTCCAAAGGAGCATCACCATCCCTCTCAGGCCATCCAAGGAGCCCCGGAAGAAAGCGCAGGCTGTCCAGAGCCCTAGGCACTGGAGGGCAAGCACCCAGCCCGGCTCTCGAGCTCCCAGGACACCTGGACCCCACACCCCAGCCCCATTTCCCCAAGGGAGTGCCTGTCTGTGCTTACCTCTTCCTCAAGGCTGCTGCTCACTCTCATTGGCCAGGTTGCTCATGGTGTGTGTGAGAAGGCAAAATGTGTGGGTCAGAGGGAGACCCACTCCCTCTCCATGTGAGGAGATCCGGCTTTGTAATCAAAGCATCCTCAGCGATAGGATGGGAGACCACCAGGAGAGGTCAGGAGGAGGAGACAAAGAGATGGAGAGAGGGCAGCAAGCAGTAGTGGGCTTCAATTAATTTAACAACTGGTTCGCGTAGTGACTGGTTGGGTGGGTGTGGCTTGGGGGGGTCATGTGACTGAGTGGGCATGAGCAACTCGATGTCACTCCGGGCAAAGTGGGGTGGTGCAAGCGGGCTGATACTGCAGAGACAGGACGATTTCTTACATACTATTCCGAGTCCCTTTCCCCACTCTCTTGGGCTGTCAAAATAAAAGCCCATTTAAAGATCGCGACTGCCTGGCACATCTGGCAAAAGGAGGCTAAGGGGAAAAAAAGAGAAGGGCCAGTGAAATGCCCCATTTTTCTGCCTCCATTGGGCTGTCTGTGCTATGTTCGAATGGGATGGGGAGGTGGGGGAAAAACCAGGGAGACAACAGTTCGTATTTCTTTCAGAAGATTTGCTTATCGTGGTTCCTGCCTCAGAGACTTCTTGCCAGGAATTAATTTACAACTGTTAGCCAAGGACTGATAAGGTCTGTTACTGCAATTAACCCTTGGAAGGATTATTGCCTGGACTTTTCTGTATGTGAATGCCATGAATTCACAGTAGTTTAAAAAAGAGGGGGGTTTTTTTGGGACAAGGAGTCTGTTTATTGATTCTGCTAAGGCTGGGTCAGAACAGGTGTGTCACCTGACCTGAGGTGAAGGGCGAGAGGGCGGCATCTGCCCGTAGGCCCCAGGGAAGGCCAGAGGCAGGAATTGGCGTGTCCCCTGACCCAAGGTGAAGGGAGGCATCTGCCCATAGGCCCCAGGGAAGGCCAGAGGTTGGAACTGGTGACTTACCTTTGTGGGCAGCCATGGTGAGCAGAGTGGGTGAGGTGCAGAGATCAGCTGGATAGAATGGCTAGTGTGGTAGGCTACGGTGAAGGCAGGCAAACAGACGAGAGCAGAGATCAGCTGGGCTGCATCAGCTGGGCAAGCGAGCGAATATAATGTAGCTGGGTGCGGGCGTGACTCTAGCTGGGGCCAGAGGAGGGAAGGGCAGGTGGAGCCAGCTAATGGTGGGATTTGCCAGTTCACAAACTGCGCAGAATTGTAACAACTGGTTCACCCGAACTGGTTTGGACCGGCAGCAGCCCACCTCTGGCAGCAGGGCTGCTGGTGGCCAAGTGCTAAGGCAGGACTTCCCTCAGACCCTCCCTCCCTCTCATTATAATTTCCTTCCTTCCTTCCTCCCTTCCTTCCCCTCTTCTTCTCCTTTCTTTCTTCTTCCTTTCTCTTTTTCCTTCTTTTTCCTTCCTTGCTCTCTTCCCATCTTCCCATCTTTTTCTTTCATCTTTCCTTTTCTCCTTTCCTGTCCCTTCTTGGATGCTCAAATGCAAAAGTGAAAACATTTCCCTGCCTCCTTGCCTTGTGATCAAATGCCACTTTTGCTAGTGGTTTGTTTGTTAGCACTCTGCCAGCGAAAACAGAGCTCAGGAGAAGCACAGGCAGCCTTCCCGAGCTCTATTTTCCACTATGACAGGAAACCTGTACCAGGCTGCCAGCAACAATGAAGCTACAAGGGCTGTATGTGGCCATCCTGAGCTCCGTTTTCTGCTCTGACAGCGTCCTGCACCATGCTCCCAGCAAAAATGGAGCTAGGGAGGGCTGTGCAGCCCTCCCTAGCTCCATTTTGGCTGCGACAATCTGCTCCAGCATGCTGCCAGAGAAAATAGAACTCGGGAGGATTGGGCCAAGGTACCGTGGGCTGTTCCTTCTCTGTTTCCAGCAGGCCTTGATTTTGACACCCCTGGCCTAGTCTCTTTTTAAAAACATCCAGTGATGGCGCACCCATGATTTCTGAAGGCAAGCTGTACCACTGGTTAATTGTCTGCACTGTTTCTTCTTAATTCCAGGTTGCTTCTCGCTTTGGTTAGCTTCCAACCATTGTTTCTTGTCTGGCTCTTTCGGGCTTTGTAGAATAATTTGATCCTCTTTTCTTTGTGGCAGTCCCTCAAATACTGGAATACTGCTATCATGTTGCCTCTGATTCTTCTTTTCTTAAGACTAGCCAAACCCAAATCCTGCAGCAGTTTTTCATATGATTTAGTCTTCAGGCCTTTGATCACCTTAGTTGCTCTTCTTGGAACTTTTTCCAAAGTCTCAACACCTTTTTTGTAGTATGGTGACCAAAATTGGTTGCAATCCTCCAAGTGTGGTCTTTTTAGGGTTTTATAAAGCGGTATTAGTGATCTTCACATGATCTTCATGTGATCTTGATTCTATGCCTCTGTTTATACAACCAAGGATTGTATTAGCCTTTTTGACTACTGCTGCACACTGCTGGCTCATATTAAGTGATCATCCATTAGGACTCCAAGGTTATTCTTACAGTTGCTGTTTTTGAACCAGGTCTCACCTAATCTGTACTTATACCTTTGATTTTTCCTGCCTAAATGTAAAACTTTGCTTTTCTCCACATTAAAATTCATTTTGTTGGATAGGGCCCATTGTTCAAGTTTGTAAAGATCTTTTTAGATCCTGAGCTTGTCTTCAGGGGTGTTGGCTATTCCTGTCAGTTTAGTGTCATCTGCAAATTTGACAAAGTCCCCTTCTATTCCCTCATCTAAGTCATTTATGAAGATATTGAAGAGTATAGGGCCTAAGATTGATCCTTGTGGTACCCCACTGCTTGCTTCTCTCCATATGGATGTAGTACTATTAAGGACTACTCATTGAGTACAGTTTGCCAGCAAGCTACAAATCCATCTGGTGGTGATGTCTATTCCACATTTTTCTAGCTTACCAAGAAGTAGGCTGTGGTCTACTTTGTCAAATGCCTTACTGAAATCTAAGTATACTATGTCCACAGCATTTCACTGGTTTACTAATTTAATCACTTTATAAAAGAATGAAATAAGATTGGTTTGGCATGATCTCTTTTTAACAAACCCATGCTGGCTGCTAGTTATAACTTTATTTTCTTCTATGGTATTGTTCACAGATCTGTTTCTTGATTATCTTTTCCAGAATCTTCCCAGATATTGATGTTAGACTGATTGGTCTGTAGTTTCCTGAGTCTGTTTCCCCCCTGCTTTCTTGAAGATGGAACCACGTCAGCCCTTTTCCAATCCTCAGGCACTTCCCTAATGTAAAATACAGCCTATTTTAATTTTCAGTAGTTTTTTTAGTATGTTGGGCTATAATTTCTTTTTGCATGAAGACTGATGCAAAGAACAAGTTAAGCAGTTCTGCTTTCTCCTACTGCCTGTTACTTCCTTGCTATCTTCTCCAGTGGTAAAATCTGAACCGGTTTACTACCGGTTCACTGGCTGTGCATGCGCATGCGCGCATCCACAGTGCACACCACACACCAAATGCGAGGTGCACACTTGCATGCTCATAGTACACACTAAAAGGAGGCATGGGGTAAGTAGAACAGTGTGCAGGATGTGTGTGTGATCAGTTGTGGCACATAATCTTTTTTTTACTTTCAGAAGCATTTTTTTTACAACCTATTTGGCCGAATAGGTTGTAAAAAATGCTTTTAAATGTATAAAAAAGGCTCTGACAATTCACGGTTCAGCTGTGATCATCAGAGCCTTTTTTACCTTTTAAAAGCATTTTTTGCAACCTGTTCCTACCATTCAGGCAAGAAAGGTGAGTGAGCCAGAAAGAAGGAATTTTTGCTACTGGTTCTCCGAACCACCCACTGCCATCGCTACCGGATCAGCCGATCTGGTCCGAGCCGGGAGCATTTCACCCCTGAACTTCTCTCTTTAGTGGACCTACTGTTTCCTTGACTTATTTCTTGTTATTAATATGTTAAAAGAAACTTTTTTTATTATTTTTGACTTTCGTTGCAACTCTTTGTTCATTCTGAACCTTTGCTTTCCTGACTTCATCTTTGCATGTTCTGGATATCTGCTGATAAGCAGCCTTAGATAAGTGTCCCTCTTTCCATTTTTTTGTACTTGTACTTTTTGTCTTTCAGTCTGTCAGAGAGCTCTTTGTGCAGCCTTGCTGGTTTCTTTTTGAATTTCTTGTTTTTCTTTTTCAGTGGTATTGTGGTGGACTGGACTTTTATGATCACCTTTTTCAGAGTTTAACATGCTTTTTGAGTTGTTTTCCCCATTAGGATTTTTGTCCATGGAATCTTTCCTAAGCTCTCTCTGCGTTTGTTAAAACCAGCTCTTTTAAAGTTTTAGACACTAGGTGGATTATTTTCTATTGCTTGTGCTTGCATTATATTGAATTCCAATATGACATGGTCACTTTCACCCAAGGTTCCGGCAACTTCCACTCCCTCTATCACTTCTTCTCTATTAGTAAGAAATAGATCCAGTTATACTGTAGGTTTATTTCTAGTTCCCTCCTCTACCTTTTGAATTACAAAGTTGTTGGCAAATTGGTTAGGAATCTGTTTGATCTCCCACTTGTTGCAGGGTTTGCCTCCCAGTTGATATCTGGATAGTTAAAGCGTCCTATTATTACTGTAGTATGCTTCCTACATACATTCATTAATTGGTTGGCAAAGAGTTCGTCTATTTCTTCTGGTTGGTTTGGTGGCCTATAATGTACACCTATGGCAATGCCACTTTTCCCCCTTTTATATTGACCCATATCCAGGGCAGAAATCCAGCAGGTTCTGATAGGTTCTGGAGAACCAGTAGCGGAAATTTTGAGTAGTTCAAAGAACCGATAGTGGAAATTTTGAATAGTTCGGAGAACCAGCAAATACCACCTCTGGCTGGTCCCAGAGTGGGGTGGGAAGGAGATTTTGCAATATCCTTCACCCAGGAGTGGGGAGGAAATGGGGATTTTGCAGTATTGTTCTCCTGCCACGCCCACCAAGCCACACCCACCAAGTCATGCCCACAGAACTGGTAGTAAAAAAATTGAATTTCACCACTGCCCATATCATTCTGGTGGGATTTTATCTTTTGATCATGTGTATTTCTGTAGATATGTAGTGATGTCTTACATATAGTGTAATTCCACCTCCTCTTTTTTTAGCTAATAGCATAGTCAAATTATTACAGTTTCTTCATTATATTTCAAAGAGAAAAATATTTGCCTCTTCAGGAACTCTTCAGAAGCCCAGTTCAGTATTTACAGAGTCAGTTTGGTTATTGAATATTAGTAGCATGTAACAAGATACAATATTGATCAGTTAATTCTTAAGCACTTTTTATCTTTTTCTAAAATATTAAATACAAGAATATATATAACCATGCAAATTCATCTTTATATTTATAGTTTCAACGTTTAAAAATATGTTTCTAAAGTCTGTTTTCATCCATCAGAATTCATAGTATAATCATCTGACATACAATTTCTAAAACAGATCTCAGGAGTTATTTGCGTTGTAATTGAGTTTATGACATTAAGAAGTTTTAAACTTACACGTCCACTTCTTATGATTAGAAATCTTGAGAATGGAGCTTCATATCAATTGGATGGCACCAAATTCTCCACCTGAAGATTACTGTCACTATCATCACTGCATGCTAATCTACTTCTGAATCGAATATTAAGGGTTAATTTTCTATTTATTGTAAAGAGACTGCAGTTATTCACATAAGACGGGTGATAATGAAATAACAGCAGGAAGGACTTCCGGGTGGCTCCACCTCTTCGCTGAGCCCTAATTAAAGGGGCTCCGCACTGAACATCGTAAAAGCCAGGAAAAGCCGGCTTTAATCTTTTTCTCTGGATGAAAGAGGAAAGATAAGAGCGCAGGAATGTTGGTAGACCCCCCCAGAGGCTTTGTTTTAATTAAGCAGAGCTTCGAAGGGTCGTTGGGTCCCATAAATATTTCTGCCATCTCCGACTTCAGTGCGTGTCTGCAAAAGCAGGAAAAGAAGAAGGTGTCCATCTCTGCTAATTGTCTTATCTTTATGGATCTCTTTAAGCAGACGGAATGAGTGCAAGCGGACGATTATTGGATTGCAAGTATTTTTGATTTCCTGACTTCTACTTTCTAAAAAAGAGAATTTTTTTTTTCCTTTGTTCTAATTGACTCTAAGATGGCGCTTGAACGGGAGTGAAAATGACGAATGGAATTTTAAACAGTCTGTGCAACTAAGAAGATAAGAAATGTTATGTGTGGATTTTAATGAAGTGAACTGAGCTCTCCTATACTTAAAGGGGAGAAGAGAAGTTTCTAGACTTATATTTTGTGAATTTTAAAACTGAAATGGCTACTAAACCACCTAAGACTGGGGGCAGAAGGGGTTCTGAACCAGCTTTAGAAGATCTGATTAAAGAGCAAGGGAAAGTGTCTGAAGAAAGGTTTAAGGAGATTATGGATAATAATGAGAAAATAAGAGAAGAAATAAAAGAGAATAATAAAAAAATAAGAGAAGATATCTTGATGGCTTTTCAAGGTTTGGCAAAAAGACTGGAGGTGGTGGAGGAGGAGGTGCAAGAAATTGTTCAGTCAAATCAACAAATAGAAAATAGAATGGGGGGAATGCAAATCAAATTGGATAAAAATGAAGATCAAGTGGTGGTGATGCAGTATAGAATGATGGAAGGAGCTCTGAGAATTAGAGGTTTGAATGAAGACAAAGGGGAAGATTTAAAAAAAATTTTATCAGAAGCTCTGGCTGAATTTATTGAACTTGATCCACAAGAGGTTGCTTATCAAATTGACAAAATTTATAGAGTTAATTCTTGGATTGCTAGGCAAAAGAAACTTCCTAGAGACATTGTGGTTTATTTTTTGAAAAGAACAGTGAGGAATCAAATTTTGCAAGTTGCTTTTCAGAAAAACTTGAAAATAGGGGAACAGGAGTTGAAGGTTTTGAAAGAGATCCCTCCCAAGATGTTAAGGGATAGAAAGGACTTTACATTTTTACACAAGAACTTAAGAAATACCAGATTCAATTTAGATGGGAGGTTCCAGTTGGCTTGACAGTGTATTATCAGGAAGAAGATATCGATTGACACAGTGCTTAAGGCCAAAGATTTTCTTTCTACAGTGCTGAAATTTGAAATAGAAATAATAGAAAAAGAATTCAAGAGACTCAAATGGTGTGGAAGCTGAGGTGATTCCAGTGATGTTACCATCAGAGGAACAACCACAAGAACAAAGACTGACGAGGGAGCCCTTAAGCGTAAAGAAAAGGAGCAACAAACTCAAAGTAAAGTTCAGGATCTGCTACAGAAGCGGTGGAGGAGCACGTCAAGATACGGGAGGACGATCTTCAGTTGATTGCCCAAAGGCTTCAGCAGCCCAGTAATGGCAAATAAAATCTTGACTTGGAATGTCAATGGTTTGAACTCAGCTCAGAAGAGAAGAAAATATTTCATTATTTGAAACAATTTAAAATGATGTTATTTGCTTACAAGAAACGCATATTAAATTATCAGATCAAAAGTACCTAATAAACTCAAAGTTAGGTAAACATTTTGTTGCTTCAGCTTTGGAGAAAAACATGGCATAGTGGTTTATTTGAGAAAAGATATACCAGCCAAGTTAATAGAGGCAGATATTCATGGAAGATATATTGCTATTGAACTTACAATAGAAACAAAAGGACTCTCTTGCTTGGTATATATGCACCCAATCAGCAACAAGAAAAATTTTATAGAATGTTATATGATAAGTTGATCTATGGGATTATAAATCGTGTATTATACTGGGAGATTGGAATGGAGTAATAGATACACGAAAGGACAAGAGAATTTCTTCCAAGAAGATACCTGCACATGCAAAGCTGCCTAAATTCTTTTTTGATATGATAGAAGATTTTGAGTTAAGAGATGTATGGAGACTGCGGAATTTGGAGGAAAGAGACTATACTTTTTCTCTGATAGGCATCAATCCTTCTCACGTATTGATTTTATTTTAATTTCTAATGATTTGCTTTTTAGGGTGAAGAAAACTAAGATATTTCCAAGATGTTTGTCTGATCATAGTCCTGTTTGGATGGAATTGCAATATGGAAAAGAGGGTAGAAGAACTTGGAGATTAAATGAAAATTTGTTTAGATATCAGGATAATGTAAATCAATGTAAAAAGCAGATGAAAGAATTTTTTGATTATAATTTGAATAATGAAACATCGATAGAAATGGTTTGGGACTGCAGTAAAGCTTTTATGAGAGGTGTATTAATATATCTTAATAATAGACAGAGAAATAAGCAACAAAGACAGCGAGGTATTTAGAAGAGGAAATTTATAAGAAATAACAATTATTAATACATAACCTACATGATCAAAAACTTAAAGATGCAATAAAGTTACTACAGAATCAATTTAATATGATAATGGCTGATCAGGTGGCAACAAATATACAATATGCCAAACATAATACTTTTGTAATGCAAATAGACCTGGTAGGTGGTTAGCATACACTTTAAGGAAAAGACAAAAACAACGTACTATAGAAAAATAGAATACAAAGGTAAAGAGATATCAACAGGATAAAATTAAAAAGCTTTTTAGAATATTATACAAATTTATATCATAAAGATAATATATTGAATAGGGATATTGATAATTATTTGAAGGAATATAAGGTTAAAAATTTAACTTTAGAACAAACGGATGAACTGAATCGGCCTATAACCTCGGAAGAAATTATTTTGGTAATTAAACAATTAAAGATGGGAAAACTCCTGGTACGGATGGGCTTACAGTTAGTTATTATAGGAATTTACAGGATGAGATGTTAGGTCCACTTAAGGAATTATTTAATCAGATACAACTAGGAGGGGAATTCTCATGGAGAACCTCTTTTATTTCATTGATACCAAAAGAGGAACAGGATTGTTCTAAACCTGGGAATTATAGGCCAATCTCACTTTTAAATAATGATTATAAGATTTTTGTTAAAATAATAGCTAATAGATTAATGTTGATTCTGCAGCGAAGAATTCATAATGATCAATCTGGATTTATAAAAGGGAGACAGATGAGGAATAATGTTAGGCAGATTGTTAATTTACTGGAGTACTTAGAAAAGAAAAATTTTATTCCAGCAGCATTTATTTTTCTCGATGCAGAGAAAGCTTTTGATCGATTGCATGGGGATTTTTAATTTAAATTAATAGAAAAGATGCAATTTGGAGATGGTTTTTTAAGAATAATTAGGGCAATTTATGGAGAGCAAACAGCACAGATTATAATCAATGGTAGCTTAACAGAACCTTTTAAGATTGCGAAAGGAACAAGACAGGGATGTCCTTTATCACCATTATTGTTTATTTTAACTCTAGAACCATTATTGGATAAAATACGAGAAGTAAAGGAGATAGAGGGAATTAGAGTTAGACAATATGAATATAAGTTAAGAGCTTTTGCAGATGATTTGGTGATTACTTTAACAAACCCTATAAATTCTAGTAAATCTTTGTTGGAAATAATTGATCAATATGGGAATGTCTCAGGGTTTAAGGTAAATCAGAAAAGACAAAAGTGATAATAAAAATATGGCCAGACAACAGAAAGAAAAACTAGAGGAAGTAACAGGATTTGAAATTGTAAAGAAGGTTAAGTATTTAGGGTTTATATTACGTCATCAAATGTGAAATTGTATAAGAATAACTATGAGGTTTTATGGCAAAAGTTCAGAAGGAGTTGATTGTTTGGAAAAATTGCAATTATCTTTGCTGGGGAGAATTGCTGCTATTAAAATGAATGTTTTACCTAGATTTTTATTCCTCTTTCAGATGATACCAATAATTAAGAAAGATAAGAATCTTGAGGAATGGCAGAAGGAATTAACAAATTTATATGGGAAGGTAAAAAGCTAGGGTTAAAATGAAAATAATTCAAGATTCTCGGAAAGGGAGGTTTAAAATGCCTAATTTTAAAATTATATTATGAAGCAGCTGCTCTCTCTGCAATAAGTGATTGGTTTAATTTAACAGAGGACAGAATTTTGAATATAGAAGGTTATGATTTGTTATATGGATGGCATGCATATTTAATTTATGACAAAAAGTGGATAAGGCCTTTAAAAATCATGTGCTAAGAAATGCCCTTCTGTGTTTGGAAAAATACTCTTATAAACTAAATTATAAGGTTCCTATATGGGCATGTCCTAGACATACAGTAGTAAATATAAACATAGAACAGAAGCAGGAAATGATTACATATAAAGATCTTTTGTATACTGAAAGAGGTAATTTGCAGTTAAAATCTCTGCAAGTATTACGAGAGGAAGGAAGAAATTATACTTGGTTTCAATATGAGCAATTACATGCTAGATGGAAGGAGATCAGAAAATTGGTATAGAGCAGAACGAGGAAATTTGGTAAAGCAAATTAGAAATCAGTCTCAGGAGCATATAAAGAGATTGTATAATGTGTTACTTGAAATAGATTTTGAAAGGGACTTGGTAAAGGACTGTATGATAAAGTGGGCACAAAATTTTCAGGAGCCAATATTATTGGAAACGTGGGAAAGAATTTGGGTTAGAAATGTTAAATTCACGCAGGCACAGAATCTGAGGGAAAATTTTTTATAAAATGTTTTATAGATGCCATCTAGATCCTAAAAAATTATCGTGTATGTATCCAGAAATGCAAGCAAAATGTTGGAGATGTAATTGTGATGACGCTACATATTTTCACATTTGGTGGACTTGTAAGGACATAAAGGCCTTTTGGATAAAAATTTGGTGGATTTTACAAAATGTTCTGAAAAAGAAGATAAATTTCCTGCCGCAATTTTTCTTGTTGGGAATTATTACGGATTGTACAGTAATTGAGACTAAATTGATTTTAAATCTAATAACTGCAGCAAGATTACTAATAGGACAATATTGGAAGAAAAAAGAAGTACCAACAATACAAGAATGGATATTGAAAGTTGCCAATTTGGCTGAGATGGCGAAGATATCAGCCTTTTGAAAGACAATCATAAGAAAGATACTTAAAGGAATGGAAAAATGGATTGACTATATTCAACGTAGATATCAGACTAAGAGTTATCAGACTGTTTTGAATGATTATGATGTATTATTTTGATTGCTTTTGGGGAAGTTAGGAATTGATGATTGTAGGGGTATAATTAAGTTGGGACGAAAACTTTTTAGCATATGTTTGTTTTACTTTAACTATACCTTGTGCTCGTTCCGGGAAGTCGGGGGGGGGAGGGGGGTTGCGAAGGGAGGGGGGAGGAGGGGGGGAAAGGGGGGGAAAAATTTTGTAAAACTTTTTGAATAAAAAAAAAAAAAAAAAAGAAATAACAGCAGGAAACGGAGAATATTAAACAGGTACTTATTTGATTGTTACTTATTTTTATTGTTACAGGGAGGTAATAATGGTTGTGACAAGTGTTACCATTTTTTTGCCAATACTTCTGGACATGTTGTAAAATGTTCCAGTGAGAAGAAGTATTTTTGGATTTAGAAGTGAAATTTTGCAGCTTCCTGTATGCACATGTGCAGGGATATACACAGGCTGGGGTTAAAGAAAAAGTCAAGACAGCAGTCACAATAATGCTATTGAAGCTCTGCTTGTTTGTTATATGAGGTTTTTTTTTTTTTTGCATTTATATCCCGCCCTGCTCCGAAGACTCAGGGCGGCTTACACTATGTCAAGCAATAGTCTTCATCCATTTGTATACTATATACAAAGTCAACTTATTGCCCCCCAACAATCTGGGTCCTCATTTTACCTACCTTATAAAGGATGGAAGGTTGAGCCAACCTTGGGCCTGGTGGGACTTGAACCTGCAATATTGCAAGCAGTTGCTGTTAATAATAGGCTGCATTAGCCTGTTGCGCCACCAGAGGCCCAGTTGCACATATGATGGTCAACATTTTGACTTTTTGTTACAATATCCTACAGATCTTCTGCACATGCATTTTCATGCTAATTTGTGAACTGAAGATGGAGGTTGGGAACGTATAAATGTCAGTGACAAAAATAGGAAAAGGATCATGTCTACCAAACTGTTTCCACTTCTGTCCAAGAATAGAATAGAGCTAACAGCTATAGAAGAACAATGTTATTAGAAGAAAAGGGCAAGTGGGAGGAATGGAATATTTACCATGTGCTGGATCCACTTCTTACTTTAAGAAGTTCAGGATGATTATATTAGGGGTTACTCTATTTGACATCTATCAAAGTAGTGTAAGCCAGAGTAGGAGGCAGGTGTGGATAGATCATGACTATGCAATCAAAGTCTGAGTCCTGTTTGAGATGGGACTTGATCCAATAGCACAGAGTGACTTCCATGATTCAGGAGGAATTGGAATCTGATTTTTCCACCACTAATTCTCAATTTTATTTTCTACATCACTCTCATTATGAAAGCTTTAAGACAAAACAATGCTGTTTGTCTAATATCATGCAGGATAGAATTAACCCCCCCCCCCAAACTATGAAGATTTCTGTATCATTTGCATCTTTTCTTTTAAAGTCATATTACAATATTTAAGCGAGCTAGTTTGGTGTAGTGATTAAGGCATTAGGCTAGAAACCAAGTGACTCAGAGTTCTATTCCTTCCTTAGGTACAAAGCAGGCTGGCTAATCACTTTCTTTCAGAAAAGAAACAGTGGAAAACTGCTTTCAGAAAGAAACTTGCCAAGAAAATTGAAGGGACGTCAAGTGACCAGGCAGTACCAAGATTCAAACACAACCGAATGGAAGAAAAAAAACTATTTACAATTTAAAGTGAAACTATCTCTCTAAGAAATAATTTAAATACCTTAAAATTCAATACTTTTCTTATCCTGTTCTGGATTTACTCTTCTGGCATAATTTATTAGTACATATTGATTGCTTTATTATGAGAAAGATTAATGTTGAGAATTAGAGTTTAGAGAGTTGTCAACAGTTTGTGTTCAACTGCTTGAATGGAAGCCAAAACTCTTTATCAAATATTTTGGGAGAAAATGATCAAAACATAAACAGGATGTGTTGAAACAGCCAACAATGGAGGTAGAAATAAAAGAATTTCCTATTTACTGCCCTTTCGATGGCCTAATTCTCCTGTTGGAAAAGGTTGTGAAACCTGGTAGTTGTGTTTCTTACCAGCAAGGATCCATTCTTGAATTTTCAGGATATTGCTGAAATATCCACATCAGTGAACCTTGATCTATAAATACTGTACAATGTTACAAACCTGAAAGGTCACTGACGACTCTCTGAAAATATGCATGCCAATGGCTTGTTGCTGGTATCTGATTAAAGTGACCGTTGAATGGGCTTCCAGCGAGTGTACATTCCCTATCAAAGCTGAGTTGTTTTATGGATAGCCTTCATTCTGCAAATCTACCTTCCCACAGCCACTGAATGCAAACTAACATCAGGTAATAATTCTAGGTACCTCCGGCAAATCATTCAAACATAATAGAAGTGCAGGAATAATGTAACAGATAAATTCAAGGCCCAAGTCAAAAGCCCTTTATGGCTGGTTATTTGCAGAATCAATTTTTCAGCTCGGGAAAAATAGCCGGTTGTCCCCTTTTTTGAGAGGTTCCTGACAGAAGCACTGTTTTTCAGTGATGACGTTGCCCCTCTGAAATGACTTTCCATATAAGATTTGTTTGTCTCCAACATTGTCTGCTTTCTGGAAAAAAACTAAATACTTTTTTGGAGTGGGGATTAACTGTCTTAATTTTTTATACTTCATTTTATTTTCTTATACCTTATTAAACAGATTTCTGTGATTGCAGGATTTCATTAATATATTGATAAATCAATAAATTAGAGGCAGAATTTTGATAGTCAGAAGAAAATGTGAGTCTAGCATTTCACAATACAAGCATAACATGCATCTACTAGCCATCACACAGCATAAAAGTCATACGACAAGTGTGAGAAATATGTGTTACAATTATGATGCAAACCCCAACCTTTATATTGATTTTAAATGATTTTAGTGCTATCATACACAAATGCAGTGCCCCATAACAACAATGCAGACACACATTTCTATTCCATGTGTGTTTGTGTTATGAGTAGTACACATGCTTCCTGATAATCTCTTTTCCTTGCCATGCTAATCTTCAGCATGCAAACATTTAACCTTTTGTTATAAGGCCAGTCTCTAGACAGTTCAGAGACATGTTTCCCTTTTGTCTTCTATTTGTTGGTTTCACTTTCACAACTAATTTGTTTCAAAGAATTCAACAACGAATGCTGTTTAATCAAGGTCAAGTAAGAATGCAGGTCACATTCTTAGTGTTCTGCCTGGGTGTGTATACAAGAGAGGAGAACAAGAGGCAGTTTGTATTTTTCCAGAAGAAGGGATTTTCATAGTTGACTGGGGGAGGCAGCTGTCGTGGCTTTTACATGCTGTGAATATTTTAGGACATGTGTGTATGACTCCTATTTCATCTTGATTTATGTTTCCTTTTTTCAGCATTTTCTCTTAATGAAAGTACTGTTGAAGAAGAATAGGTACAGTATATTCTAGATGGGGGAAAAGAGGGGAGGGTATAAGTACAAGGGCTTCTCTGCTGATGACTGTAGGGGTCCACATGACCCCAGTTCATTACAACATTTCGTGACCCTGGGATACCTCCTCCAGAGTTATCTGTATTAATCTCTTTGATATTCGATAGCCTCATAGTCTTCTCCATGTGCCTGACTTTTGCTCCTCAAAAGAAAATCTTTGTAGTCTTTTAAGTTTATGTTTGCCAATGAATTGCTTTGCTACACAGTACACCTTTGAAGACAAAATTGTTGTCTAAACCATCAGGCACCCAGCCAGGGTCCCCTACAAATACACTTTTTTCCCTTGCAGATGGTCTTAAGTCTGAAATTTCATTGAATAACAACAGTATGCATATTATTAACTTCAGCTGGATTTATAAAGAAAAATGCAAATGCAGAGTTAGAAAATAGATAAACAGGTATTAAAATAATTATTGCAAGGAAAGGCAGCAATTTTGTAGATAAACTCAAATAGCTGTGCACTTAAAGCATAGACTGAGCTTTAGATATTAAATGTGCTCTTTGTTTTCATGAAAAACAATATCAGCGCAAATAACAGCAGACAAAGGGTCTGACAATTTGTAATTAGCAGGACAGCAGCGATGAAATAAAATTTTAATCATGAAAATCCATCATTTAAATCTACTATTTGCAACCAGAAAAACTTTCATTTTCATTTTCATGATAAGTAATAAGTTTTAGAAGTGCATTTTTATTTACATTACATTACAAAATAATCACTCCCACTTGCTACTAATTAAATTCCCTAATGACTGCTCTTTGTATTAAGTCATATGCTTGTAAAAGAAGCACTGAATGTCATGTCTTTTTTTTCCACCTGCTTTGTCATTATTCTTTATATACTTTTCTTAATCTTTATTACATTCCATTACTATCTCTACTCTGTGTCAATTATTACTATCATGGCTTGTGCTCTCACTTCATATTAGGCTCCATAATTCCAGCAGGAAACTATGGACACTTGACATTCATACACTGCAAGAAACTAGCTTTTAACTAAACAAACTTTTTGTTCATATTAAGTATGAACCCAAAACATGTTATACTTTCTTATTCCGAAAATGTACATCAATGCAGTATTTTCTTTAAATGTTTAATAGATGTTTCTAATAGGATGTACCCAGCGGTGAAATCCAGCCGGATCGTTCCAGCTCATGCGAACCTGTAGGGCTCCGCCCACCCACTCGGATATCATTACATTCTGTTTTTTACCCTCTGTGCATGCGCAGAAGAGGCACATGCTCACAGTTCTGAATCGGTAGCGAAGGTAAGTGCATTTCACATCTGGATGTACCCACTGCCCAATTCTACATAAGATCATTCAATAGTTACTATTATGTTGAAAGATGTCATACTCAGGTTTACTTATTAGATTTAATATCAGCCTTTCATTCAGGTGCTCAAAGAAGCGGGAATAATGCTGCTTCCTCCTGTTATTCCCTTCGGTAACAACTGTATGTGGCATGTACAAGAGGGTGACTCATCTAAAATCATGCAGTAAAACTTCCATGGTTGAGGATGGATTAGAACCTGGGTCTCCCCACTCTCAATCCCTGACTGAATTTAGAACCAAATAACATGTTTTCCCAAAAATAAGATCCTGTCTTATATTTTTTTGAATCCTGAAATAAGAGCTTGGCCTTATTGCTATGCACTCAAAAGCCCAATTGGGCTTATTATCAGGGAATCTCTTATTTTGGGGAAAACAGGGTAATATGTTATATTAAATCCAGAGCATATAAGTAGTTTTGCTTCCTTTGTTTCCTTTGTTAAGTAGAGAGAGGTCAGAATCAGAACTGTGTCACTTGGAAAGAGAATTCTGTGGCTCTGCTAGGATCTACATCCCAATCGTGCCCACATATGTTGTACAATGCTATGTTGTACAATGCTATTTAGAATATGCATTTAAAATATAAAAGATTTGTTCCTTATGTATTTAAAATAACTTGTTGTTTGGCCTCTAGATTTGTCTCCCCAGGATCTCTATGAACTGATATTTATTGTAGTTTGTTCTCCATTTTCTCTCTTCCAGATGGAACTTTAACATATTAAGAGACCGTCATTTCTTAGTTCATGCCTATCATACAGTAAAAAACTTATAAGTGCACTTCTGTAGATAAAAAAATCTACAACAAAATTATATGTGAATTTTCTTGGAAAAGAGTATTCATTATTGTATGAAGGTTTGAGTACTGGATCCAAAATATTAATATAATTTTTGATATTTTATGAACTCTTTATTTACACCTCTCTGTTGTGAAATCAACAGAATTATTTAATCTGAATAAATCAAATCAGCTAAAAACTAAACAAGACCAAAATCATATGATGCATTTTAAATGAAAGATATATTTGATTCCTTCTTTAACTGTATCTAATGTAGCAAAAATTAATATAATATTTTCTAAAAATAAAAAAGGATATGACTTGGATTTAGGCCCCTCCCACATACAAGACACTGTACCGGTATCAATCAATGCTACAGCCATGTCCTCATAGCAGCACTGGGCCACATGCAGGACTTCCCAAATTGAGCTGCTGCACCAGAAGAAATACTACAAAGTTGCAACTTTCCTCAAAAAGTGGAACCAATGATTTCCAATTGGTTGAAAATCATTGGTTCCAATGATAGGAACTTCTACCAGCGACTGCTCAGAGTTTCCCCTTCCTTTCTGAAATCAAGGTGCCATTAAAACACCAGTTTTCTCATTATTCCCAATCAATCTTAGGGAATATTTGGTCACTTTTTAACACACCGGACATTTTTCCCTTGTCACAAAAGTAAATGCAGACCAATAAAAATTAAGTTGGAAAATTAAGTTGGCTGGAGGGGGTGCTGTTGTTTTTGTGCTCCCCACTGAGTTGAAACAAACAGTGGACTTCACAAAGAGTTTTGAGCACTAGTAGGACTGACATGAGTGCAATTGTGAGGACTTTGATGATGAAATAAAGCTTGTGTGCAAGATGTCTGAACTACCTATAATCTCTTTTTTGTCAGGAGAGGGCTTCAGCAGGAAGATGGCCAGAATCTCAGTATATTTTCTCATAAAGGTAAATTATTTGCTATGCAAAAGGGCCTTCTCTGAAATGATACTCTGGTAACTGAATGTTCTCTGGTAGATTTATTCTAATAGTAAGTTAAGATCTAGATCAGGGATGTCAAACTCAATTTCATTGAGGGCCACATCAGAGCTGTGGTTGACCTTGGGGGGCTGGCCGGGGATGGCCGACTGGGTGAACGTGCCTGACTGAGTGGGCATGGCCAGCTTGATGCCACTCCCCAAACTGCTGACATGTTTCCTCTTCGCATTGGGTAGACCAGGATGGCCCCGCAGGCCGGATCCAACCACATCACAAGCTGCATTTGGCCCACGAGCCTTGAGTTTGACACCCCTGATCTAGATATTTATTATAATTGTATTTTTATTGCAGTTTATTTCTTTTTAATTATTATATTGTCTCCTCCCCTCTTTTAGTAATACAAAAAAAAATTTCAGAGATTTCTGGGGAAGCATATTTGAAAGATTTAGCAAAAAAATGTCCCTCTATGGTTTAAGCAACATGACAAAGGAAATTTGTTAGTATCTATCTTGATTGAAAATCTACACTCAATTATTGTATTTTGTTTTGAAAGATTCATCTGAAGAAAAAGATTCATCTGAAGACTTGTTCCTTTGCAAAGCTCTGTATAACACTGCTTATTCTGAAACGGAAAGTGTAATGGGTCTATGTTGTGTATATGAGTAAAAATGAGTTTACATAGAGAAATGTACTAAGCATACAGCTCCCACACACACCTATTATCTTTCTATATAAAACATTCAGATTTAGCCTCTTTCACCACTGACTGTGCTCTCCGATACTGTCTCACAAAAAGCTTTGTAAGAAAACAAACATTAGTTTTTTTCTATAGCTCTTTTTTTAAGCCTGGATAGAATGAGATTCATGTTGACTCTGCACATTCCTAATCTCAATATTGATATTTCTGTCATATTGCAGGTATTCTTTTATGCTTTTATGAAGATGTGTTTTAATGATGGTGTCATACTCTGGGATCTACTGAAACAGAAGTAAGTTTTAAAAATTACCCAAGTCAATAATTCACAAATAAAACCAATTTTCTTTTCTTCTCTGATATGCCCAACAGGAACAGCTGTTCCCTCTATACCAGTGATGGCTAACCTTTTCCGAACCGAGTGGCCAAAGCTCTGGCATGCAAACCCGCAGGATGCAATGCGTGCATGGCCCCCATGCATGCACCCCACCCCATGCATGCGCCCCACCCTTGCGAATGCATGCATGCGCCACACTCCGTGCATGCATGCGCTCTGTGCATGCGCCCTGTCCCCCACCTGCGCATGCATGCCCCCCACATACGCCATGCCCCCCATGCATGTGTGCCCCCTGCATGCCCCACACCTCCCACGCATGCACAGCAGAGATCCGAAGACCAGCTGGCTGGCGGGAGGCGCGTGCATATGTGCAGCAGAGCTGAACTGGGGAGACGGCTCATGTGCCATCAGAGAGGGTGCTGCATGCCACGTCTGCACATGTGCCACAGGTTTGCCATCACGACTCTATACCATAATACATTTCATTTCAGCATTTCTTTCACCTGTGCAGTTATGTCAAGTCTCTCTGAGAAATGAGACTCGAGGGCTGTTCCCACTTTTTCATAAGGAGTCTAGAGAGATGTTACAGTAGCCACGAAGTGGTCACTAAGAATGACTTTGCTGCCATGGCAATTGATTCCATTCCAGCCCTGTAATTTTTCTTCTAGTTGCTATGTTAAAAGTCTCACTTGGAATGAAGATTTTCAATATGATAGCTGACCTTTGCAGAGTAACTGTTTCTAAATGTTGTTGACTGGGCAGAGATCCGTTGCTATGGGAAGCTGTTTCATAGCATCACCATGGTGACAAAATGAATTTTCTAGCCACCTCCCATAGGATTCAATAGTTCTCTGAGTAAATTTTTATACAACTAGATCTGGAAAACGGAGAGGAAATGACATCCATGAATCAACTTAAGGCAAAAAAGTGATGCTGATGTAGTAGACAATAAAATGGTTGGGCCAGAAACACTTAGGCGTTTTAACAGAGAGCTGGAAGCCTGAATCGAAAGACCTTCTGCTGGTCTCCTGTCTTTTCCTCCTCAGTAAATTATTTTGTGGGAAATAAAAGAGACAGAGCACAAGATAATGCAAAGGAAATCAATTATGTCTGGATCTCTCCTTCCACCCTGTACAATTTTATAAACGATTGCACAGTAGACATTTCTTATGAAAGACTTCTAATCTCAATTCAACAATAAAGCTCAGTGTAGAAAGGTGAACTTGTCACAATATCACTTGTTAGGTACATCACAGAAATGTGAAGAAGAAAAAATTAGGTGAAGTGAAATGAAATAAAATTGTGAAAACAGAATGCAGTAATCTGCCCATAATCTTACTATATTTATATGAAAGAAATAATAGGCACTGCTTTTGCTTATTTATCTTTAAAATGAGAAGGTGATTTTAGGTTCACTGAGAATAAAGAAATGAAGGAAGGGAAGTTTTGATCTAACTTTTGTATGTGGAAGGATCAGGATGTCTTCATCTCTGAGCCAGTTTCCTTTCAGGTAAATAAGGTAGCTCAGTGGAGACAAAGTAGGATATTTATGTCAAATACTGTACATTAGAACAGTGATGGTGAACCTTTTAGACACCAAGTGCCCAAACTGCATGCGCGCACATGCCCAAACTGAAAGGTGTGCACACACACAAATATGTGCCTGCACCGACATGCATGAACATGTGCGCATACACAGCAGAGACCCAAAGACCAGCTGGCCGGCGGGAGGTGGGGCATCCCAACACCGGCAGTGCAGCAAGAGGTAAGATCTTTTTGTTTCATGAGCTTCTGTTTCGTCGTTTGCAGGGAAACAGAAGCTCATGAAAGAAATGCCACGGAGATCTGACCTGGGGTGAGGGCACGCGTGCCGACAGAGTGGGCTCTGAGTGCCACCTCTGGCATGCGTACCATAGGTTTGCCATCATGGCATTAGAAGAACAAATGTGAATATTTACAGCAACAACTGGTAGGTAATATCCAGGTTAACAATGACCTGAAAGTCCTACACATATCACCTTGCTTCAAAATTATTTGGGTCTTCAATTTTTCAGAGCAAAGCAGCATATAGAACAAATCAGATTTCTGGGTGGTTATACAATTGTTTTTCAGCAAGAGCTCCCTAGTGTGTAACATATCCAACATACCTTTTAAAAACCTTTTGTTTTTTATTTGTAGAAATACATTTTCTTATTTTCTTTGTTCATTGAGCTAATCTATTGATATGTGCAGATGCTTGTAATATTTTCATAACCATATTCAAGATAAGAATGAAAAGTGCTGTTTCTTGTGGAATATATAATATAGTAGAACTGATCAAAGGATTATTGGAGGAAGAGGTATATATTAAATTGGAATTGACCATTAGACTTGGTACCATCTATATAATATACATTGATTCAAATTATATAATTGTCACAAATGATGTAAAAATGTCAATTACATAATTACACATAAGACATAAACTGAGCAAGTGATATAACAGGACACTTCTCTGTATTTCAGGTATGGAGTATGAATGCAGATTTGGTCTGTGACATCTGAAGTCCAGTGAATGGAGGTCAAGAGAATCGAAATGTTATTATATTACTAAATTAGTTGGCTGACAACAAAGTATGCTATTTTTGAGTCTGAGCTACCCTTCATGTAGGAATAGAGCAGAGAGTAGCTTCAAGAAGGGTAACATTGGGGGAAAATCTGCCACTGTCCTACGTGGACTACTAGGTACCAATTTTTCAATAGTCCTCATTCTCTATCAGCCATTATTGAGGAACAAGGAGCATTATCATTAATTATTCAGTACTTCCCCTATTGAGCTAGCTATGCATTATAGTTCATTCTCCCAGAAGTAGAGCACCATTAAGAGGAAATAAGAGCATATAATGTTTGTAGAAACCTGAGTCATTTTGAATAATAAGATATACAGAGTTTCTGCCACAGCAAATGTTACAATATTGAACTTAAAAATAAACTACAAGAATTAGGGATAACAATATTTAGGCTCATACACAATAAATGCTGACTCAGAAAAAATTAACATAAATCTCAATTTATCCCATCCATGGTTAGAAGTAATTACAGTTTAGGGCACTTCCACACCACCAGCATTTTCCATTCCCACATAAATGCTTTCTGGAACTGATTTGCAAATGTCTTCACTTATGATGATATTAAAACAAAGAGCGAAGCATCTTCACTCTTTTTGCCTTCAGCTGATCAACAGAAGTATGTGAAGAACATCTAGGATCCCACCAACATCTGCAATCATGCACAGACACAGACACAAATATACATACCCTGCCTTACAAGGACAAATAAAAGAAAAATATCCAATGCTCCAATTCTATGTCCCATAAAAAAGAAATGCTGTTTAGATATGTACTTGTGGGTTTTCAGGACTGTCCACAAGATCACTCGAATAAAAAAGAAGCAGGATTTCACTCACATGGTTGCAACTGCCATTTTGACTTATTTTGACAACTCTGACCATCTCTGATGTCTCTGTTGGTTTTGACAATTTGCAAAATGGAAACCAAAAAGTGGGAGGTTTATAGGAAACTATGTAAAGGAAGGCCAATTGTAACATATGCAAATAAAAGGGCCAAAAGGATCTAGAGTCTTCCTGGTTGCTTGGCTGCCATGCTCCTGCTATGTTTCAAAACTTCTGTGAGTTCTTTTTTTTAAACAATAGCATCCTGGCAATGTTGCAACCAACTGATTTTCTCAAAGCCTATCACACCTGGATTAGAAAAAGAGGTAAATTTTAAACCTTGAATGTAGGAACAGATGAATTTCAAGAATGGGATGATGAATTTTTATAGTGAGGGAGATGAGCAAAAAGAGGGAGATAAATATTCTTAGTGCTGGATGGGGTGGCACTGCAACCTGGGAGTTCTCCTGGACTCAGGACTTCTGCTTGAAAAACAGATCTAGCAGACATGGGTAGAAGGCAGTGGTGGGATTCAGCCAGTTCGCACTACTTCGGGAGAACCGGTTGTTAACTTTCTGAGCAGTTTGGCAAACTGGTTGTTGGAAGAAATCATTAGGCCAGAGAACCAGTTGTTAAATTACCTCAATCCCACCACTGGTAGAAGGGCTTTTGCAATTGTTCCCTTACTATGGTAAAACATTTTCCTCTCTTATTTTACATGCTTTTAAAATAGTTTTTATAATTTTAATAATTATTGTTTTATGTGTGTTGGTTTTCTTTTTAATTGAGGGTTGCACACTGCCTAGAAACATTTCTTTGTGAGATCGGTGATTATATAAACATGATAAATAGATAAAATTCTTAAAATTGCTATAGACAAATGAACCTTCATAACATCTTCAAACCTGCAATGATTAAAATGAGGTTTAAGCCATTTGAACTTTAACCAATTTGGTATGGAAAAAGAAAGGTCTTACCTACCTGTATTTTGCTATATATATATTTTAAAAAGTATAAAGTTTCATGGAACTGGAAAGCAATCTCAGTAAAACTGATTAGAAAAAAAAATTATTTTTAAATTACTCATCCAATTTTATAGAGAATACACTTCCAAAATTAATTTCACAGGAGAAATTATGGAGGGTAAGTAGTTCAAACTGATTTTGGCATAGCTTTGTTCTCTATAGCACTTCAATTCAGAATGAGATTCCTATGAAGAATTCCAATCGCTTTCTGGAGTCTGACTATTGGAGAATATCAGTATTAGAATATATGCATGTATGCACAATGAAAGGGGCGGAAAGTGCCTTAGTACAAGAAATAATCCTACATTAATTATTAAATTAATGTCTTAGTGGTCATTTGGACACTTTCTACAAAACATAGATCATGTTATTTTATAACGAATAAACATAAATTATATATAGTTAACTTAATTAGTAAAATTAATTAATGCGACTTGTCCCTTAACATCACACTTCGATTCTTACTATGCTACAGAGCCCCTGACTACAACATCGCTCATGCGAACAAGTTAACCACACTGCTAACATGGGCTACCTCTTGCACATATCCTCTCATCTTCCTGGGTGACCTTAATCTACCTTCTATTAACTGGATAACAAATGAATGTACAACTGAACCCATCCATACTACACTATACAACGCTGTTACAAACCTTGGTCTACAACAACTAGAACTAATAATACAAGACTCAACAACTGCCTTGACCTCATCTTCTGCAACAACACAAACTCAATTTATGGACTACAAATAAAAGAACCCTCTTCCAACAGCGACCACAGCTTGATAGACTTTTGTCTCAATATATGCCCTTACATAAATCGTCATAATAATGGTATTCCAAACTACAATTTCAAAAAAGCCAACTATGATCTTATAAACCAGCGGTCACCAATTGTTGGTCCATGGACCACCGGTGGTCTGTGAGAAAATTTTGGTGGTTCGCAGAAAAATTATTTGCATTGTTTATATTGCACTAAATCAGGGGTCCTCAAACTACGGCCCCTGGGATAGATACGTGCAATGAACATTTGTCTTGCTGCAGAGAGTCTCCTTCTTCAGGGTCTTTTTGTGTGGGTTGGAGGGAGGCAGAAATTCCGACTTAGGGTCTGCTTCAGCCTCCTGGTGCAGGGCTTTGGGTGAAGGCTGAAGGGAAGTGCCACTGGTGGCAAGGAGCCGGAGGACTTTCTTCCAGTGGGACTGCATCATGGCCTGGAACTGGCTGACCATCTCAGCCTGCTGAGCCTCCAGGCACTGGTACCTGGCCTTGCACTCCCGCAGGTCTTCCCTCTGCTTTGAAAGCCTATGCTTGTAGTCCTCAGTGAGGTGCTTCTGCTGAGCCTCCTTCTCGGTCAGATCCAATTTGAACTGAGCCAGCTGTTTTGCCAACTCTTTCTCATGGTGGCTGCTTAGCTCCAACAACTGCTTCCTATTGAGGCCCTAAGGAGCCCGGCTGGGGAGCAAGGAATTGGGCATGCCCAACCAGTCACATCACCACCTAGCCACACCCACCCAGTCAGTCATTTGGCAGATCATATTAATGGTCCACAGGATTTAAAATTATGAATTTAGTGGTCCCTGAGGTCCAAAAGGTTGGAGATCCCTGTTATAAACTACGACCTCTCATTTCTTGACTGGCAAAATCTGTTCTCAACCTGCATCACTGCAGAAGACCACTATAAAGTTTTCCTACTTGAAGTCAATAGAGTCATTAATCTTTACATACCACAAACCACCACCAAAACCAGAAAAAACAAATTACCCATATCAATAAAAAAACAATCCAAAAAAATCCCTCTGGAGAAGAAACAAAAAGAGCTATGTAGCAAATTTCAAAAACCACTACAGAAATATATGCAATCAAATAAAAACTGAATGCACCAATTACCACACCAAGCAAGAAAAAGACCTCTTGCGCACAAATTCCAATCGTGCTTTTTATAATTTTGTGAACAACAAACTTAATGACTCGAGATCCATCCCACCACTAAAAGAATCTAAAGGCAAAGAAAATAATGATGAAACAGTTAAAGCAAACCTCTTCAAAACATTCTTTGGCACAGTCTTTGTTAACTAATAGTAATGACTTATACCTGACATTCCCCAATCATACCAACAATGAGTACAACAACCCAACACATATAGATTTCACAGAAGATAATGTTGAAAAAGCTCTTCGCAAACTAAAACCATTCCTATTTATTGGACCTGATGGACTATGTGCATGCTTCTTAAAAAAGATTTCCACTAATATAGCAGAATCCCTAAGCATAATTTTTGAACAAGCTTTCATGACCAATTCCCTTCCCAAACTTTGGTCACTTGCCACGGTCATCCCTATCTTCAAAAAAGCAGACCCCAGCCTAGTTGAAAATTACAGACCTATCTCTCTTTGCTGTGTCACCTGCAAAGTAATAGAATCTATTATCAACCAATCCATTACCCTCCATCTAGAAACAAACAACCTACTCTCTAATAAACAATTTGGTTTCAGAAAAAAAATATCATGTAACTTACAACTTCTTCACTGCAAAAACATATGGACTACAAATCTTGATCAGGTCAAAGCAATGGATGCAATCTACATAGACTTCTGTAAAGCTTTCGACTCAGTAGTACACGATAAACGTCTCCTAAAACTAAAATCCTACGGCATCTCAGGACCCTTCCACAATTGGATAACAGCTTTTCTATCAAACAGACAACAAGTGGTCAAAATTGGCAATGCTCTATTAACTCCTGTTCCTGTAAAAAGTGGCATTCCCCAAGGCAGCGTTCTTGGACCAACACTCTTCATATTATACATTAATGATCTCTGTGATCATATTACAAGTAATTGTGTTCCCTTTGCTGACGATGTCAAATTATTTAACACCACCAACAATACAGCTATCCTCCAAAAAGACTTTTTATCTGAATGGTCTAAAACCTGGCAACTCCAAATCTCAACCAGCAAATGCTCAGTTTTACATATTGGAAAAAAGAACCTAAACACTGTTGGAAGAAATATCCATCTGGGTTCAGTTCCAAGTGGGGACAAAGACACTGGAAACATGGAGGCTGCTTGGAAAGATGGTTTAATGGTGGTCAGGATCACATGGCTTGAGTTCCTGAACAGAAAAGGGCTGAGATCCTGTGTG